>NC_060912.1:11643657-11671157 GCF_014805685.1 Silurus meridionalis | reverse complement strand
CTGTGTGTGTGTGTGTGTGTGTGTGTGTGTGTGTGTGTGTGTGTGTGTGTGTGTGTGTGTGTGATGTAGGAGGTCTACCACATCACGTCAGTCTGTCTGCTCTCTGCCTTGATGCTGATGGTTCGATCCCAAATGCCCTGCTCTATAACTGAGTGCACTACGTAGGGAACATCATGGCTCTCACACCCTGTGTAGTGTCACTGCTGCATTCAGGATTCGACCCATGATTGTGTTCTTACTGTAATACACGTTCTGATATATGAAATTAATAAAACTGGAAATGTACGTGTCGAAAAGTGTGTGTGTGTGTGAGAGACTCAGCTCATAGACTCACAGTGATGAGGTATGGATGTGTCTCAAACCATGTATTCTGTCCATTATGGACGTGTCCTGATACAAGTGGACAAGCCAAGGTGATTCATAAACACTCAGCCAAAAGTTTGTGGACATCTGACTTGTGTGCTTTCTATTGAACATCTCATTCCACATTTAGTCTCCATTTGTTGAAGATGTTCCACTAGATTTAGTGGAGATTTAGACAGTTCATTAAGTCTGGTACTGATGGAGGTGAGGAGGCCTGGGCGTTCACATTCAACCCAAAAGGTGCCACTGATCTAAAGCAGGAGATCTTCCACCATATCCAACCCATGGAAAGCAGATCTTCATGGATGTTCATCAAAGATGTTTTTACACACGTTTGCCTTCAAGGTTGTGGAAGAATCACGTATGGGTGGAAAAGTCTGGTGTCCTGATACTGATGTCCAGACAGTGATGGGGTGTAAGAAAAAAACATTTCATGGTCAGTGTTTCTTTTGAGTTTAAATCCTGACCTCTAGATCAACAGCAGTTTTCTTATCTCAGAACAGTCACAGGAAGTACTGGCTTATGGGCACGTTACTAATGTTAACCTTAATATCCACTAGGGGGCGCTGCAGTACAAAAAAACGACTATAGTTATAACGGTAAAGTTGTGATATTTTTCCTAAATTTAAAATCTCAATATATCGCACCATATCGGTCTTTCCTTCTTATTAATATTAATGCACTTCTGCTTTCAGGGAAAATGTTTTTGAATGTGTACGTATTATATAATTACACTCAGAAATGATATAGAATTATAAATAATTATATTAAATGACGGATAAAACCAGGCAGCTGGTAAACAGTAAGTCGGTAAAAAAAAATAAACACTTAGAAAAATGTTACCCCTTAGTTTTAAAGCATAAAGAATCTAAAGATCAATTAATTATAAACTGTAAGAGTGTGTTAAACCCCATAATGACTCCAATGTGGGCGTGTCCCAAATCCACACTGTAAAATAATACAATAGTAAAATAAATGATTCAGAGAAACTTACTTTTTTATTTCATTCATTCAACTGAGCATTTATGGGGTTGAGGGTCTTCCTCAGGGGCCCATGAGACTCCAGTGAAAAAAAATCACTCTCTACAGTCTGCACTGTGAGCAATAAAAAAGCTTCTGTAAGTGAATGTAATACACTGTTTTTAATGATGGAGTGTTTAAAGAACATGTCAGACTATTTATAATACAGTAATATTTTATTGTATTAGATAATGGCGACACCTAGCGGTCAAATCAGCACCAACATTTCCCCAACAAATAGAATTAAATAAAATATCTTTTTTTTTTTTAAACTCTTATTTTCTCCACTAATAAATCATTTGCTGTAAAAAAAATATTTAGCATTTCTTGTTTATCTTTATATATATGTTTTCTTTATTTCGTTTATTGATATGTTTAAGGTAGAAGCACAGAGGAACACAAGTTTCATTAAAACAGATTCTGAGCTTAAAAGCAGGTGAAAAAACGGGTTTTATTTTTATAACATTTACGATTAATTCAGAAAAACAACAAAGAATCAAATTTTATGGCATAATAGATTTTATTCTAGGAGGCCAAAACTATTTCTGCAGTAATCTGAATAAATAAATAAATAAATCATGGCATAACAGACAGACAGACAGACAGACAGACAGACAGACAGACAGACAGACAGACAGATAGATAGATAACTTTATTTATATATTTATTTGTTTTTTATTTCTTTTGATCTCAGAATATTTCTGCAGTAATTTATACATTACTACAAGATTAAATATAAGTATGAACATTAAAAATGGTAAATAAAACGATGAGAAATGTTTAAATGTTTTCATAAAGTGTATAAACAGAAAGGTTTTGGATTTTAAGGAAGAAAAAAAAAATCATCTTTGTGCTGGTGTCAGTCATCGTGAGTGACGTCATCATTGCGTGCCGGAAGACGGTCAGCATGTTCAGGCTCTCGGTCACGTGTTCAGTGACAGTCTCAGATCTGTGTGTGTGTGTGTGTGTGTGTACGCGGTGGTACAGAGAACACGGTGAGACTCTAAACTTCAGAGAAAGTTTGTAATAATTGGTAATTATATGTGGCGGATGTAAGAAGTTCATCTGCGCGCGACAGCGTGTGTGTGTGTGTGTATGTGTGTATTATGCACGTGACCTTACCCCGGTGTAGACAGTTTGCATGCCGCCTCCTGAACTTTCCCCGAGTCTCCGCTGCTCTGACCGGCTGTAGATCGAACATGGCCACGGTACCGGACTTGGGCCGAAACCGGAAACCGAAACCTCCCAAAGACACGCTGCGGCACGTGCGCTCCAGAGAGAGCCGTAAAAATGCTGACCTGCACGGGCCGTCCAACGTGTACGTGCAGGTGGTGGGCGCGGGGGCGCGCGAGAACGGGGCCTCCCTGTACGTGTTCTCCGAGTACAACCGGTAAGCAGCAGTGACATCATCATCAACACCACCACCATTATCATCACCATCACCACTATCATCATCAACACCACCACCATTATCATCACCACCACCACCATTATCATCACCATCACCACTATCATCATCATCACCACCACCACCACCATTATCATCATCATCATCATCATCACCACCACCATTATCATCATCACCACCACCATTATCATCACCACCACCACCATCATCACCACCACCACCACCATTATCATCATCACCACCACCACCATTATCATCATCACCACCACCACCATTATCATCATCACCACCACCACCATTATCATCATCATCACCACCACCATTATCATCATCACCACCACCACCATTATCATCATCACCACCACCATTATCATCATCACCACCACCACCATTATCATCGTCATCACCACCACCACCATTATCATCATCACCACCACCACCATTATCATCGTCATTATCATCACCACCACCACCACCACCATTATCATCGTCATCATCACCACCACCATTATCATCATCACCACCACCACCATTATCATCATCATCACCACCACCATTATCACCACCACCACCACCGTTATCATCTTCATCATCATCACCACCATTATCATCATCATCATCACCACCATTATCATCATCACCACCATTATCATCATCACCACCACCACCACCATTATTATCATCATCATCACCACCACCATTATCATCTTCATTATCACCACCACCATTATCATCTTCATTATCACCACCACCACCGTTATCATCTTCATTATCACCACCACCACCATTATCATCTTCATTATCACCACCACTAGCGTTATCATCTTCATCATCACCACCATTATCATCATCATCACCACCACCACCATCATCATCATCACCATCATCATCATCATCATCATAACCACCATCATCACCAACATTATCATCATCATAATCACCACCATCATCACCACCACCGTTATCATCTTCATTATCACCACCACCACCGTTATCATCTTCATTATCACCACCACCACCGTTATCATCTTCATCACCACCATTATCATCATCATCACCACCACCACCATCATTTTCATCATCACCATCATCATCATCATCATCATAACCACCATCATCATCACCAACATTATCATCATCATCATCACCACCATCATCACCACCACCATTATCATCTTCATTATCACCACCATTATCATCATCATCACCACCACCACCATCATTTTCATCATCACCATCATCATCATCATCATCATAACCACCATCATCACCACCATTATCATCATCATCATCACCACCACCATCATCACCACCACCGTTATCATCTTCATTATCACCACCACCACCGTTATCATCTTCATTATCACCACCACCATTATCATCTTCATCACCACCATTATCATCATCATCACCACCACCACCATCATTTTCATCATCACCATCATCATCATCATCATCATCATCACCACCATCATCATCACCAACATTATCATCATCATCATCACCACCATCATCATCACCACCACCACCACCATTATCATCATTATAAACACCATAATTCTCAGAACCCTCAGTATCATTACAACATCCTTGAACTGTTTTGAACTTTGACCCCAGTAATGATCTTTAATGTTGAAATTGTAGTGAATATTTGATATTTTGATCAGATATCTGTTTAACTGTGGAGAAGGAACCCAGAGACTGATGCAGGAACACAAGTGAGTAAAGTGTTTCTTTAATCCTCTCTTCTGAAGAAGAAGAAGAAAAATATTCAGCTCTGTAAAACACACACGTTTCTGTGTTTATAGACTGAGAGCTGCTCGCCTGGACAACATCTTCCTGACTCGCATGAGCTGGGACACTGTTGGAGGACTTTCAGGTACACACACACACACACACACACACACACACACACACACACACATTCATAAGGTGAATCAGGAAAAACTGATCCGTTATTCAGGAAGCTCCTGTAAGTTTTATATCTGATGTTTGAACTGGAGCTCCATCACCACGTCTCAATCTCTTACAGGAATGATTCTCACACTGAAGGACACTGGTGTCCCCGAGTGTGTCGTGTCTGGACCTCCACAGCTGGTGTGTAGCTGGTTTCTGTCTTCCAGATTTTGTTTTCACGTCAGCTTCTTTCAGAAGAAAGAGCACTAACAGAAACCAAACGATGAGACAAACATTTCTTTCTTTCTTTCGTCTTTCAGGAGAAATATCTGAACGCGATCCGAGTTTTCTCCGGGCCACTGGACGACATCAGACTGTGTAAGAGCGTTCTGTCCATACTGTCTGATCCGAGCCTGAGAGTAAACCTGTCTAATTAGATACTGTGTGTGTGTGTGTGTGTGTGTGTGTGTGTGTGTGTGTGTGTGTGTGTGTGTGTGTGTGGACTGAGTTCAGCAGTGAGACCCTACACTGAGCCCGAGTATAAAGATGACACCATGACCGTCTACCAAGTGCCCTTATTCGGTTAGTGTTCACTTTGATATTTTGCTGAGTGTGTTATTGTGCTGGTACCTTAAGGACCATGGACAGCTGCCTCCTGAAATGTGATATTCTTTATTTTCAGTGTGGTGGTCAGTTCACAGCAGTCACACAGATTCATCTTTTCCCATAAGTTTAGAGAGATTATTAGTGCCATTTTATTTACCATACTAAAGTGTGCATCATCTTATGAGTCAAATTCTTAATCATTTAATTAGAATAATAAGAAATATTTAGTTCCTGAGGCTGGTAATTCTAATAAACTTATCCTCTGCAGCAGAGGTAGCTCTCTGCCTTTTTTTCTGGGATGGACCCTTAATCCTTACAGTACAGAAAGCGTTTTCTCTTTACTTAACTTGTTATAATATGGATTTGTACAGTATCTGTAGTAGCACTAACAGGGATTCTTAACTCTGTACTCACACTTTGCTCTGCACAAGACAACTGATGGTCTAAAGTACATTACGAAGGCAAGAAATGTCAGATAAACTCTTTACAAGGCTGAAACAGAAACTAGTTCCAGGTGACTTTGGTCTAAAATTTAAATCATATTTTGGGTCGCTTTTGTTTCCTACATAATTCCAGACGTGTTCTTTCGTAGTTTGAATTCTTCAGTATTAATGTACAATGTTGAAAATAATAAAAATGTGGAAGAAACACTGAAGAAGAAGGTGTGTCCAAAACTTTAACATTATTATCATTGTTCTTACTCATCACTCATCTGTAGAGCTTCTCCTTGTCTGACTGTGTGTGTGTGTGTGTGTGTGTGTGTGTGTGTGTGTGTGTGTGTGTGTAGCCAAGAGGGGTTCAGATCGGATGAGGCATGGCAGCGGTGGCAGCGGTGGAAGCGGAAGTGGGCGTGGTCATGGCCAACGGAAGAAATTAAGGCAGGCAGAAGAGTGTGAGGAGAGATCGAGTGACGGCTCAGAAAGTCCTGGTACGGACCCCGGCTGTGTTCCAATAACCATTTATATAATCATGTGAATATTTTGTTTAAAGCAGACGTATAACATCTGGAGTACCTATAGAGCAGTATAGAGTCTGAAGAGTCTTTAATTTAATCAGATTTATATAAGAAAGGTACAGTAGGTGTGGTATGGGTGGAGCTAAAGAGTCACAAGTTGCTGCCTCAGAAATCAAAAAGCATCCACTGTTTATGTAACGCTGGATTCTTTGGAAAGCTAAACGAGGTCCTCACTTTCCTCCCTCACATCCACTTCTTTGGAGAGGTTCTTCTCGAGTTCTCTGGGTGTGGCTTCTGCTCTCGCTATTCCGGAAGAATCGTCTGTAGGTGGAATTCAGCCCTTATTTATGTACTGAAGAGCCATACTTTTAAAAACATTCTGAAACTTATACGAACCTGAAAAGAATTTATTCGGCACAGAACTACTTCGTCATATGTCTAAATAGTTTTTTGAAGTTATGTTTAGCATGAGACTCCAACTCTTTATTAGACTGTTTTTTACCGATAGCTAGGTTGGATCGTACTTTTCGATAACCGAATAATCACCCGATAGAAACCACTCCATATGAAATAGTACTGAACTTTATAACAAAAAAAACGGTACTGAATCATGAAAATAAGCTGAATGAAATAATAATATATATAATCTAGATCTCGCTGTGCAGCCTCGCAATTAAAAACAGCATGTGGTGTCAGTATTTCACCTCTAGAGGCCGCTCTCGTAAAGACAGTGGATCGGAAGTCGGAAAAACAATCTGTATGGATTTTTGCGCAATCAACTATCAGTGTGAATATATCAGCAAACCGATGATTCAGTCGACCTCTGATTGTTTAACAGTGTCAATACCTCAGAGTGCATGAAATCTCATTAGACTCCACCTTTTAAATGTGTGTCTGATGTGTTTTAACATCAGAACGCAGAGAGAGGAGCACGCGGGACCCCTCCCTGGTGGTGGCGTACGTTTGTAAGGTAATCATCATTGTGACATCACTTCCTGCTTTCACATCGTGACTGAGTAAAGCTCTGATTTCTCACTCCTGTGTTCACTCACAGCTGCACCCCAAAAAGGGCAACTTCCTGGTGCACAAGGCCAAAGAGCTCGGACTTCCTGTGTGAGTGTAAAGGCTTTTGTGTTCCCGTTATCTTTTATAAAAATATATATAGAGTGTGTGTGTGTGTGTGTGTGTAGCTTTTCTGCTGTATTTGTATATAATGATGTTGGAGGAGGTGAATGATTTGATTCTGTGGTTCGCTCGCAGTGGAACAGCTGCCATTGGTCCACTCATTTCTGCTCTAAAAGACGGGAGAAGCGTCACATACGAAGGCAAGGAGGTAAAGTTCTGCGTGTATGGAATAATCGTGTGTATTTTATGCGTTGTAATAATAATAATAATAATAATAATAATAATAATATCTTGCTAGAAAAGCTTTACATTCACTTTTTCATTATCTTCATCTCTGTCCATTTACTTACACACACACACACACACTATACACATTTATGTATATTTGCAAAATTGTGAAAGCTATTGTTATTAGCGTGGATGGTCTCAGGTGCTGCAAGAGTGATGATGTTTGGAATGAACCATGTGTGTGTGTTTGCCCATGTGTTTCAGATCCAGCCTGATGAAGTGTGCACTCCGGCCGACCCGGGCCCCGTGTTCCTGGTGATCGACTGTCCGTCTGAAGAATTTGTTCAGCCGATATGCGCCAATCAGATTCTCGGAAGGTGACATCATTATTACCTTTTAACCCCACAAAAAACCCACACAAACACTTGAAACGCTAAAAACGTGAGCCAAAGAACCAAAGGAGAAATAAATAAATCCATGAGGTGTTCCTCAGGGTTCGGTTTTGGGTCCATATTTGTTCATTGTGTTTTTTTCTTCCCTGACATTGAAAAATTCACTGCTCAGTTATTTTTTTATTCTGCATTCCAGCCCCGCCCACAAGCAAACACAACAGGAAGCACAAATACAGGATGTTAAAGTGTCAAATTTCTATATATAAAATTTAAGTGAAACTAAACAGGAGAGGTTTTCCACAATCTGGGAGTGTAACACCATGTAGAACATTGACTGTGTGTGTGTGTGTGTGTGTGTGTGTGTGGTAGATATCAGAGAGAGGGTTTGGAGGGTGACCCCGCCCTGGTGGTTCACATGACCCCGGAGTCGGTACTGGAGTTGCCAGAGTATCAGCGCTGGATGGAAAGGTACCGTCAGAGACTCTGCACTGCAACGTTGCACTCCAAACACACACACACACACTCTCGCCGTCTCTCTCAGCTGTAAACTGTGCCCACAGAGCTCCGCCCACCTCAGTCTCACTGAACCGTTTTCACAATCATTGGGCTCGGTTGCTGTGGTAACCAGTCACATGACAATTTAATGATTTGTTTAGCGCTCTAGACGTCTCTGTGTTCAACTAAAAATACTTTTATTTGCTCACTTCATACGTGTGTGTGTGTGTTTCAGGTTCTCCAGCAGTACCGAGCACCTGATCATGAACGAGCAGGTCTCCACCATCCACAACATCCGCAGCCACAAGATCCAAACGCAGCTGAACCTCATTCACCCGGACATCTTCCCTGAGCTGCAGCACTACACCTCTAAGGTGACTTGTGTTGAGGAGGTTTGGCTCGAATGAGCCCAACTGGTGCTGTTTGCGTGTTTGTTTACCTGTTTATTTACCTGTTGGTGTCCCTGAAGGTGCCTCAGGCTGCCCTGCACGTGCCCAACATCAGAGCGGAGTGTCTGCTCAAATTCCAGCTCAGACCCAAAGCCGAGTGGCAGCGGTGAGGATCTGCAATTCAAATTATAGACTTACCTTAATCCAGACTGCACTGATCCAGAGTTTAGATTCCACATTTCAGATTTAGATGTTAGTTATTAAACTAATAATTAAACATTAGTTTTCTCTAATCTAGAGTAAATATGGTTTAAAGTCCCAGTTCTAATGTTTCAAACCCCAGATTGGACTAATCTAGAGTTCCAATCCAGACTAATCAACCAATTACATTTTTATTTCACACAGCAGTAAATTCCAGAGTATAGATTCCAGATCACAGATTATTCCATACATAATCCATGGAATTTAACCTTTTATGTGTGGATTATGTCAGGATTAAGGTATCTAGACTCAAGGGGGTTAGCAATTTTAACTCAATATCAAAATATCATGTCCCCGGATTCTTTTCCAGATGGAGGTTATTTCGAATAATAATTCTGCATTAAACTTCTAAACTTGAGTCTCAGTTTCAGGCAGATACATTTCTCTCTGTCTCAACACATTTGTCTCCAAATAGGGAATGGACTGGCTTCAGTGGCTTTAAGTTATTAGGTTTCTGTCAGAACTGTTCTCACTCTGTGTGTGTGTGTGTGTGTGTGTGTGTGTGTGTGTGTGTGTGTTCACGTGCAGTGATGCCATCCCCACCTGTGACCGAGAGGAATTCATTAAAGAGGCGGCGGAGGTGCCAAATTTCCTGCAAGAAGTGGAGGAGTGCAAACACTTCCAGACCACAGACTCTGCCGTTCAGTCCGGTGAGGTCATCATCTATACATGAGGAGAGATGGAGAGAGCGAGAGAAAGATTGACAGGGAGCCTGATGTTCGGTGGCATTTCATTTTCTCAGATGACTCGGGAACACTGTAGTTTCTGATGTTCCGTCTTTCATCCAAAAAAGCTCTGAACGGAGGGGGAACATCTCTTCTGTGCTAGCATCGAGTTTAAATTCTAGCGTTAGACTAGCATCGAGTTAAAATCCAGATATTCGCTTAAATTAGTGTTTATTATATGTTGAGTTTATAGATTGAAGGAGAATGTTAATCTGGTGTGTGTGTGTGTGTGTGTGTGTGTGTGTGTGTGTGTGTGTGTGTGTGTGTGTAGGTAAGATAGAGCGCTACCCTGAGGTGGTGTTTCTGGGGACAGGATCTGCTCTACCCATGAAGATCAGGAACGTCAGTGGCACTCTGGTTAACATCAGGTAGAGAAATACACTCTTATACATGCTAACCAGAACAGTGTGTGTGTGTGTGTGTGTGTGTGTGTGTGTGAGATTGTTGAAATTGTGTTTGTGTGTTTGCACTGTAGCTCCACCCAGTCTCTGCTGTTGGATTGTGGAGAAGGAACGTTCGGACAGCTGTGCCGTCAGTATGGTAACGCTGTGGACGAGATGCTGACCAAGTTGTCCACAGTCTTTGTGTCTCATATTCACGCCGATCATCACACAGTGAGGGCTCTTTCTCACACACACACACACACACACACACACACAGGCATGATGGGTGGGTGATGACCTCAGTGGAACTCTGGCCTGGATGTTGGTGTAGTCTGAGCAGTGTAATATATCTGGCTAATATGGAGACCTGCTTGTGATTAAATATGCTTGCATGATGTTAGCATAAAGTCCTCATGGTCCTCATCCTTTGATAAAGATAAGCTCACTTTTTCTTTATTTCATTAGGGGTTAATTAACCTGCTGCTTCAGAGGGAACGAGCTCTGGTAAGTACGTTTCTTCATCCTTCATAAATCTTCACTATTCCATACACACTGCTACACAAACCCAAACACCTCATGTTCCTTCTCTCAAGACACACACACACACACACACACACATTTTCAGTGTAAATGATCTTCTCTTTGTCTGTCTGCAGAGGATCATGGGTAAAAACTTTACTCCTGTGTACCTGGTGGCTCCTGCTCAGATCATGATGTGGCTCAATCAGTACCATGATCACTGCCAGGAGATCCTCAGCCATGTCAAGTAAGTGTTCCATCCTAATCCACAACTCCTACACTGTACCTGTGTGGCGTTCTGTTTAGCCTCGAACTGCACTTACTTCTTTAGTGACAGGGCATGCCTATATGGCTTCTAGAATGAATAAACCTGGTCAGGGCTCTAGAGTTAACACAGTTGTGTGTTTGGGGGCATTTGGTAAGGGGTCTAGTTGGTGCGGTTGGTCAAGGGTCTAGAGGAAATGCATTTGGTCAGGGGTCTAGAGTTGTGCGGTTGGTCAGGGCTCTAGAGGAAATGCATTTGGCCAGGGGTCTAGAGTTTGTGTGGTTGGCCAGGGCTCTAGAGGAAATGCATTTGGTCAGGGGTCTGGAGTTTGTGTGGTTGGTCAGGGGTCTAGAGTAATTAATACTGTGTGTGTGTGTGTTTTGTTTTTTAGCTTCATTCCTGCAAAGTGTCTGTCTGAGGGAGCTGAAGTGCCCAAGTTCAAGACCAAATCTTTTATTCAGGCTCTGCTGAAGAGAAACGACCTCACTAAGGTATTAAATGGATGCTATCAGAATAAAGTGTATGCCATGTGTGGTGAGGTTTAGAGTTTAGAACTTGTGTGTGTGACAGTTTCAGACGTGTTTGGTGCGGCACTGCAAGAATGCGTACGCCTGCAGTTTGACCCATCAGTCTGGCTGGCAGCTTGTCTTCTCTGGAGACACCATGCCATGTGACGCACTCGCACAGATGGGTGAGACACACACACACACACACACACACACACACACACACACTCTCTCACACACACTCCAGTTAATCAATACAGCTGGAATACACAGTCTTTAAGCCTGTAGTGTATTTGTGAGGCGAGTTTCTCTCTCACTCACACACACACACACACACACACACACACACACACACACACACACACACTGTTATTGATCAGCCCAAACTCCACTAACAACTCCAGAGAGACACACACTCAATCTCTACTACTGCATTACAGAACCAGTAGTGATTTATTACTCTGAAATTGTGTGTGTGTGTGTGTGTGTGTGTGTGTGTGTGTGTGTGTGTGTGTGTGTGTTTGCTTGCAGGTAAGAATGCGACATTGCTAATCCATGAGGCGACCCTGGAGGACGGCATGGAAGAGGAGGCCATGGACAAAAGACACAGGTATACGCACACACACTTTTCACATAGTAAAGTTAAATATACACATTGTAAGAAGAATTTGACTGCATTCACTCTGTGTGTGTGTGTGTGTGTGTGTGTGTGTGTGTGTGTGTGTGTGTGTGTGTGTGTGTGTGGTCGTTCCCTCCTGCAGTACGACGTCTCAGGCTATAGGTATTGGGATGAGTATGAACGCGGAGTTCATCATGCTGAACCACTTCAGTCAGAGATACGCCAAGATCCCGCTGTTCAGCTCCGACTTTAACCAGCGTGTGGGCATCGCCTTCGACCACATGAGAGTGAGGAAGCAGACCATCCTCACCTTCTTACCCCCTCTTTCTACCTCACTCCTTTACCCCATGCCTCAGGCCTCCTTCCCTCAGACCCTCCTCTTTCTATTATCTTATTGCCTTCTTACCTCCATGATCTAAACTCCTTACCCTTTTAACTAATACCCACAGACCTGGCTCCCCATTCCGTCATACCCCCATACTTTATATCTCATACCCCTTACCCCATACCTCATATCTCATACCCCATATCTCATATCTCATACCCCATATCTCATATCTCATACCCCAAACCTCATATCTCATACCCCTTACCCCATACCTCATATCTCATACCCCATACCTCATATCTCATACCCCTTACCCCATATCTCATATCCCATACCCCCATACCTCATATCTCATACCCCTTACCCCATATCTCATACCCCATACCTCATATCTCATACCCCATACCTCATATCTCATATCTCACACCCCTTACCCCATACCCCATATCTCATATCTCATACCCCAAACCTCATATCTCATACCCCTTACCCCATACCTCATATCTCATACCCCCATACCTCATATCTCATACCCCTTACCCCATATCTCATACCCCTTACCCCATATCTCATATCCCATACCCCCATACCTCATATCTCATACCCCTTACCCCATATCTCATACCCCATACCTCATATCTCATACCTCCTTACCCCATATGTCATATCTCACACCCCTTACCCCATACCCCATATCTCATATCTCATACCCCAAACCTCATATCTCATACCCCTTACCCCATACCTCATATCTCATACCTCATACCCCATACCTCATATCTCATACCCCTTACCCCATACCTCATACCCCATACCTCATCTCATACCCCTTACCCCATACCCCATACCTCATATCTCATACCCCTTACCCCATACCTCATACCCCATATCTCATACCCCTTACCCCATACCCCATATCTCATATCTCATACCCCAAACCTCATATATCATACCCCTTACCCCATATCTCATACCCCATACCTCATATCTCATACCCCTTACCCCATACCTCATACCCCATACCTCATCTCATACCCCTTACCCCATACCCCCATACCTCATATCTCATACCCCTTACCCCATACCTCATACCCCCATACCCCCATACCTCATATCTCATACCCCTTACCCCATACCCCCATACCCCATATCTCATATCTCATACCCCAAACCTCATATCTCATACCCCTTACCCCATACCTCATATCTCATACCCCATACCTCATATCTCATACCCCTTACCCCATACCCCATATCTCATATCTCATACCCCTTACCCCATACCTCATACCCCATACCTCATCTCATACCCCTTACCCTATACCCCCATACCTCATATCTCATATCTCATACCCCCATACCCCCATACCCCCATACCTCATACCCCATACCTCATATCTCATACTCCCATACCCCTTACCCCATACCTCATATCTCATAACCCCATACCTCATATCTCATACCCCTTACCCCATACCTCATATCTCATACCTCCTTACCCCATACCCCCATACCTCATACCCCTATACCTCATATCTCATACCCCCATACCTCATATCTCATACCCCCTTACCCCCATACCTCATATCTCATACCCCAAAATTTCCTGCTTTCTGCCTCCCACCACCTGTCCTGCCCTTTTTACCCCCTCCGACAAAACCCCTGTTCTTTGTGTTTGTATGAAGTATGTTAGTATTTTTAATTACACTTTTTTATTTGCTTTAAATTGCAGATCCGGTTTGGAGATTTCCGGATACTCCCGCGCCTCCTGTCCCCACTCAAGGCTCTGTTTGCTGAGGAGATCGAGGAAATGGTGGAGAGGAGAGAACGGAGAGAGCTAAGGGCTGGAAAGACTGTAGGGGCGGAGTCAAACTGCCAGACCGGTGAAGGGGGAGGGGCTAAGCGAGAGAAAGAGGAGTCTGACCAGGAAACGGCCTCCAAGCGGATGAAGGCCAACTGATGAAGGTTTAACGGATCGGACTTGGTTTGATTTGTGGAAACATCTAGATTTTAAGTGATTGTGATTTGATTATAACGGACTGATGCGTAGTGCATTTCACTTCCTGGCTAATTTATATTTTCTGTATCTCGCGTTATTTATGTATATAAAAGATTGGAAGACGGTTTGTTTCGCTTGGTTTTTTTTTGTTTGTTTGTTTGTTTTTTTATAATAAACACATTGTCCAGGGTTGGAGAAGGTTTTTCTGTAAACATTTTGTCATGTGATCACTTTTACCAAGAAAACACACACACACACACACACACACACACGGGTCCAGGTCCAGACATGTGTAAGTTGGTTGTAGTAGTTGGATGTAGTAGTTGGATGCAGGTCTGAGGATCTACATTCAGCGGCATGTTCTTGTAGTGAGACTGAATCAATTTTGGAAAATTAAAACCCCACAGAGTTCAGCTACACTTTTCTCTCCTCATATCTTCATCCCTCCAGTTGATTAAAGTCTGGTGTTGGGCTGCTTATCCCCGCAATCCCTGTTGTTGTTGACCCCCAGGGGGCACTGTGCACCCAGTAACATGAAGCTCTAATACAGCAACGTGATGAAGGACCTCATTCTGTTTGAGCGAGAGAGCATTCTATTTCCTTTAAGATTAAGAAGAACCGAGTTTTTCAGAACCAGAACATCAAGAAGATAAAATTCATGAGATCAAGAAGATCCATATTCTTTTTTTTTTTTTTGTCCCCTCGCTTTCTCTTCCTATCGATAAAGAATGTCCTCAAACCTACGTGTCCACACACAGAAGATGGACCTGGACTGTAGATCTGAGTAAAAGTGTGTGTGTGTGTGTGTGTGTGTGTGTGTGTGAGTGTGTGTGTGTGACAAATCTACCATCTCTAAAAGTACCTGCTCTACTTAATCCCCTTCAGTGAAGGATGTGGGATTTCCACACAGTCAGTGCATAATGAATGGTGGTTTGTTTGAAAGTATTGGCACCCTTTCGCCCTTTTTGGCGCACAGGCTTTTGTTAAAAGAACATTCTGTGTCCTACATGATAGTGCACCAGTTACTGAGCTGCAAAGCTTCTGCTCAGTTTAAAAAGCAAATTTCCATGTTGTGTGTGTGTGTGTGTGTGTGTGTTTGCTTTAAACTGTTTATTCCTATTTACTGGTGTAAACCAGTCAGGTGTGACCAGTGAGAAGTTGAGTTTGTTCTGGTGCAACAGAACATCTCTCTCTCTCTCTCTCTCTCTCTCTCTCTCTCTCTCTCTCTCTCTCTCTTTCCTCCTTCATTTCAATCTCTCTCTCCCTCTCTCCTCTCTTTCCTCCTTCATTTCAATTTCTCTCTCTCTCTCTCTCTCTCTCTCTCTCTCTGTGACTTGTACAGTAGTTTGTATTGAATGTAGGTTGGTGTGAATCTGTTTGTGTGCTAACCCACAGGGCCTGTGGGGTGTGTGTGTGTGTGTGGGGTGGGTGTGTGTGTGTGTGTGTGTGTGTGTGTTGTACAGTAGTTATTACTGAATGTGGGTTAGGTCCTTCAGGGATCTTGGCTAAATTCTCTTTAATGAAACATCGCCTCGCTTCTCCTCATCGTTCCCTTTTTCTCTTTACTATTAGAATATAGACTTCTAGAGGCCACACCCGTATGCGAATTTAGACGTATAGAGGCCACACCCCTATTAGAATATAAACTCATGTAGGCCACACCCACTACTCTAATATGGACTTGTAGAAGCTGCCACTCTTTTTAAATATAGACTCCCCTATAAGAATATAGACTTATAGAGGCCACACCCCTTATTAGAATATACACTTATAGATGCCACGCCCCCTACCTGAGTCTGAGGCCACAATAGAACTTTAAACTCGGTTTTCTCTGTATAACTTTCTCTCTCATGCTCTCTTGCCTCCAGTGGGCAGTGAATCTGTTCATATGAACTGACTGATGTGTGTGTGTGTGTGTGTGTGTGTGTGTGACCACTGATTGCTCTGAAGATCGGCTCCCCAGGACATACTGGTAATTACCGTTGCACTCGACTGTCAATCAAACGTCTGGGCATGTCCAACTCAACCAGAGAGCGTTCAAATCTAGCGGACATTGAGACGAAAGGTGAGAGAGAGAGTGAGAGAGAGAGTGAATGAGAGGGAATGAATGGATGTGAGGAAAAGAAAGACTCATGAAAGAGAGCGAGGGAGAATGGGAAACAGATGAAAGGAGTGTAAGAGCGAGAGCACAGTTCCCGGGGAGACGTTTGATAAGCCTCCACTGGGGCATAATGCTTTTTTTTGGAGAGAGAGAGAAGAAAAGGAGGTAAGAGCAGAGCTGGCATGTGGTGCAATTTTGGCTTGGGTGCAGAAGCATTTGTTCCCACAGAAGAAGCCTCAGCATTGGGAAGAAGAAGTTTTAGGTTGGGTGAGAAGAAGCAGAAGAAGCCTTAGCATGGCAGAAGTTTAGAAGATTCCTTTACTTGAATGAAGCCCTAATTTTATAAAGAAGACTCACCTTGGCCCAAAACCAGTCCCTGAGTTGAGCAAATGCTTATGTGTGGCTGAAGCCTGGGCTTAGGAAGAAGATATCCTGGCTTGGATTAAAGAAGCATCTGCTTGGCCCTCAGAATAGATAGAATAAGTTTCGTTTGTGTGGAGTGTTTGCTTTGGTTGAAGAACTCCAAAAAGCTGAAGCAAAAGAAACCCAATTAAAATTGCCTTTCAACTTGAGATGTTTCCCTCATGGTGCATTTTTCTCCTTTGGTTCTCAGTTGGTTTTGACAAACATGAACATGACAATCACGATCAGAAAGCAATCCCACCCTACAGACCAATCTGAAGAGCAATGCATGATGGGTATTGTGATTGTGATATGTTAAAAGAGTTTTTGATGTTTTTGCAGATGAACTGCAACAACAGAGCTTTGATGAAACATGGATTCCTGGTCAACAGCTGAAAATAAAAGGAAAGACACAATAAAGCTCATAAACCCGCTTTGAGAAACATAAACAGGAAAGCTGAATGAGATGACGCTTCACCGGACCAAGCTGAGACGGAAAAATGTGCCGTATAAAATTTAAGTCCACGTTTTTAGAACTAATTGCAGATCTACTGCTCTAAAAACGTCCTCAGGTTTAATCGGAGAAGATACGAGATGAGAGCTACAGCATCCAAGCTTGGGCTCAATCTGCCCTGCCTGGGTCCTGTAACCAGTACAGCGAGTTCCATCAATGAACTCATGTATCGTTATGGAAACGAGTGTGTTCCTCCGACTACCACTGAACAAACCTGGTGAAGAAGGTACGAGTGTCCAATCGATGCATTGAACACGTTCTCAAGATTCTCTGGAAAGATCAAATTAGCCCTGAGGAAGGAACGAACCACACGTATAAGGTTTCAATGCACACACACACACACACACACACACACACACACACACACTATTAGTATTCTGCTGGTGTGAATCTGCCTCTCTCTCTCTATCTCTGTCTCCGGGTTTGGAACAGCAGGCTGTCGTGAAGTCTCGAGGGGGGAGTGAGGCGAGACCAGATGCCCCCCTGGTGTTGTAGGAGAAGTTAGCAAACACACACACACACACACACACACACACACACACACACACACACACACACACACAAGCACTCAGAAATTCAATACCAACAAACCTCACATCCTAAGAGAAGGAGAGATGGAGGTGCAAAATCGTAGGGTTTTTTTCGTTACTGTTTCAGGTTTGCTTCAGTCCGATAGCGGTATCAGGCTAACTAGCGACTAGCCTAGCTAGTGAACGCTAATACATCATTTTCTTTTGTATTTTTCTGAAACCTTTCACTCTTTTTTATTCATTTTATGGCCCATTTTCTAAAAACCTGACAGGATTTTTCTAACGTTTTCTTACGTCGTATGCCGAAATGTTCACGACCTTCACAATTAGCGCTAATACTGTCGACATTGCGTATTACAGGATCTCTGAGGAGATTTTTTTTCATTAAATCCATAAATGTTCAGAATCTTCACAGATAACAGAAGCAGCTAAAGTGAGCTGAGAGGAATTGTAAAGTTTATCATCTCCCTTGCAGATACTGAAAACCTGAAATGATTTCCAGTCGTATTCGTATTCGATTACAATCTTCACAGCGAACTTTCCTATGTTAGGATTTCCTGAGCAGATTTTGGAAGAAGTTATGCTTCATTTTCTTGTCACATTTACACGTTAGTGATGTGCGCTAGAGGATTTTGGAGCTAGGACTTTTGTGCAATTAGCGATGAATTACCATCACTAATATTAGTGCAATTAGGAGCTCAGAAGGTGATAATTCAGAAGTTATAGCTTCAACTACCAACACCAGCTGACTACCCTGGAAATTATCATTATTTATTTATTATTTAGGTGAATAATGTTAAAGGACATTTTATTCGTAAGATGATGAGGGTCTCATTCATACCTTCTTCCTAATACCTTTTTGGTGCTAAGGCTCTCTAGCTAACATGAGTTAACCTGACAGGAAAAGATGAAAACCCGATCAAGTTTCATCACAGAGCACTTTTTCTCATCTTCTCGGAGTTCATTTCTGAGCCTACACCACGATTCTGTTCCTCAGAAAGATTGTCCACTTGTGATGTTAAGAACTTTTATTTCTTCTCTGTCTGAACCTCACACTCCTAAGAAACGGCTCTTTATTGCACTTTCTCTCTCGGTCCATTTCAGAAATGTTCAATCCAGAAACCCTACAGAACAAATGCAGTTTGTGGGCAAAAGTATTGGGATTTTTTCCAACCGTATGTGGTTCTTTTCCAAACCGCAAACTTGGAGGCACACAACTGTATCGGATGCATGAAATTTTCCCTTCACTTGAACTAAGACCCAAACCTGCTCCAACACGACAATACTCCTGTGCACAAAGCCAGCTCCATGAAGATCTGCTTTACATGGGATGGATATAGTGGAAGATCTCCTGATATAAATCCTATGCCTGAACACTGACTGCATCCCAGGAATCTCCTCCACATTCTCACTTACATCAGTACCTGACTTTACTCACACCCTTGTGTCTCAAAGAATCTCAACAAAATTTAGTGGAGCATCTTTCCAGAAGAGCAGAGGCCACAATAAGAGCAAATGAAGACTGGAATGGGATTTTCAAAAAGTCCATACTCATACACAAATGATGATCTTACCTTCAGAAAGTCATAGAAAAGCGATGGATTGCTATTTTATTATGTTTGTTTGGAGTACTTGAGTGTGAGAACGTTGTATGGGGAGAAAAAAAATTCAGAACTACATGAAGAATAAAGTGATTTCAGAGCGAAAGAGAGGAGAGAGAGAGAGAGAGAGAGCGGAGAGAGAGAGAGACAAGTGGATGTCTAGGAGGAGGGAGAGGTTAATAAATCTAATAAGTGGAGTGGAGCTCATGTGGTACAGCAGAACCTCAGTGCACTTCTGAAAAAAGAAACCCACCGCTTCAGGTAATTATCAGCGGAATAAAAATGTTCCTGGCTCTTTGATTAAAACGTGTATCAGGGAGCGATCGAGTTGCAAAGGGTGAAAGGTGTAGTTATTTCTTTTATAACACATTTTATCCACCTGTGATTGTGGGACATACTTGAAGTTCCTGTTCTCACATATGAACACTCGTCTTCTCACCAGCTTCTTGTTATTCTCTCTCTCTCTCCCTCTCTCCCCCTCTCCCCCTTTCTCTAATAGAGAAACCGCAGAGCAGTGTAAACTCCTCCTTTATAGCTTTACCTCTGACTGATACTGGAGACTCCTTCCATTAACGTTACAGAAAACCATCACCGTATCAAACATTTCACGTTTTAAATCAGTTTATGGAAAGCATCTATAGCGGGAATAAGCTGTTGCTATGGAAACCTTGTTGCTATGGACCAATCAGAAACCAGAATTAATCACAACTATGGATCATCTATCTATCTATCTATCTATCTATCTATCTATCTATCTATCTATCTATCTATCTATCTATCTATCTATCTATCTATCTATCTATCTATCTATCTATCATTAGTATACTGTATAGTTTTAGTGAATTCTGAGATGAATGAATCTACAAACACAAACATGAACTTTTTGATCTTTGAATAAAAAAGCAGCAGTTAAATGACTTTCACTTCAGTGAGTTTTTGACTGTTTTCTTCCCCATTTAATTAAATATCTTTTTTCACTTTCACTTACATATTATTCCTCTGCACTCCCACCTCCCCCAAACCACCCCTGACTGAATTTACTTCCCCGAGATCCATCCAGTCGTTTTCCGATCTCCTGCTGAATCTCAGACACACTCGTATGCCCAGGGATAGATTTGTATTAAAACCTAGCACACTGTGTTTATCTCATTCGGTTAAAGCAGATTTGATGGACCATCAGAAAGAAAAACATGAGCAGGAGCTCGGAGTTTCCCCACGGGAGCTTCACAGAATAAAATAAAAAGCCAACAATGAAGAAGAAGGTGTCTCAAAGTCCTGACATTTGTAGCAGATAAAGAGAAAGAGGAGAAGAAGGTCAGTGTGGATGGAGATTTTGTCCCCAGATGAAGATGTCACAGCAGGATAGTGACCATCAGCCAAGGCCTGGATGCTTCACACTCTCCCCCGAGGCAGAGCAATAATGTGTTTTTTTCCTTTCACCTGTTTTTATGCAAATCTGTGATTATAAAACACTAAATGGAAAAAAATCTGAAAGCACATTGGTTTGGGAATAAACAATGAAGTGAATGTAATGATGATGACATTCTCCTGTTTGTGTATTTCAGAATGCTCGAGGAAAACACTGTTCCCTTATGGCAATATTTTAATATCGTTTATATATTTCATGATTGGAATGGTCAAGAAAGCAATTCCAAAGCCCAAGATTTTTCAACTCCCTTGAAACAGTTACATTTCTGGTATTTGGCAAATGTCCGTATTCAGAACTTACATTTATTTAATTCATACTATAGGGTTAAGGGCCTTGCACAGGGGCCCAGAAATGCAGCTTGGTGTGGCTGGGATTAAAACTCAAGACGTTCCAATCCAAAATCCAGTTAAATAATAAACAGAGAGTTAAATAATTGATTATATTAGATGGAGTTTAATAAACAACTAAATGAATGGCATTATTTATTTATACATTAATTAAACAAATAATGAAAATAAATCAGTTTGAAATAAAAAAAACATCAAAATAAAAAATAAAAGAATTATGTTTATTTGTTTGTTAAATAATAACAATAATCAATCACAATTCACTTTAAGCCTAAAATTTCCTGCTTCTTTGTCTATAATCTTTAAATTTAATAACTTTTAGCTGCATAATTTGAACATGATCCAGAGGGAAATATATCGTATATGAATAGTAAATAGCACCTGGAAAACATCTGATGTTTCTTAAGATTCTGAGAATTTCTAATAATTTACTTTTAGATTTACAGCTTTTGGCAGACGCCACTTTATCCAGAATGTCTACAAAGTGGTTTGAAGTCTTTATCCATAAAATGCATCCTGATACTGGTTTATTAGGACACAGTACTCTGTTACTCTGAATACTATTAATCTAGAACGCTGTTTTGGACAATTAAATGTATTCACAATTTTGTGGTTGAGTTACTGATTGGAAGGTTTGAGGTTGAAGCCCTGGTCTTGCCAAGCTTTCACTCACAAAGCCCTTAACCTGGGGGTCCTGTATGATGTTTGTCCCCAGCTTCCGACATTACTGATATACGTGAAAAAATACATTCATCTCTGTGGGACCAATAAAGTATTAAAAAAATAATTTAAGAACCTTTTGAAAAAAGGTAAGTCTTCAGATGTTATTAGAAGACTGCTAAAGTTTGGACATCAAGTGAAAGTTCAATCCACCATCACGGTGCCTGAACAGAATACAAGCATCGAATCAGTTTTCTCTTTCTGCTGTTTTTTATTGGTGGAATTTCATAACTACTGAAAATTTTAATCTAAAGTACAAACAAACCCAAATAATAATAATGCGATCAGTTTACAACACTTCCTAGACTCGTCATGACTTTCCTCAAGCGGTGAAATAACACCATGCTAACGGCTAGTTTCTAACTGATCTCCACCACCACGTTTGACTCATGACTTTGTATCTGATTTGTATTTTGCTGCCGAGCAACATTGCTTTCCTCGGAGAGGTGCATGCTGTCTGTATTTCAATTTACAGCTGCAATAAAAAAAAAAGAATCAAACAAACGCAGGCTATTAATTCTAAACTATTAAATCTGATTTTGACCCGATTGTTTCGGGGTGTGGATGGAATGCAGCGGCACGACTCACGTCTCACCTCAGATAAATAACTGCGCTAATGAGATCGCACGGCAGACGGACGTTACGGAGAATGACTCGACAGAATCCATTCGAGATACTGAGGCGGAGAGAATTAGCTAACAGGAGCGAATAAATCGGGAGCCATCTGTACAATAGCTATTCAACATAATGCATGAGAGAGAGAGAGAAAGATCGAGAGCGAGAGAATAGGAGCCAAACATTAACAGGGAATATGAAGGAGCCAGGTCGATAATGGACAGGAGGGAATAAAGCAGTATTTTTTATTTATTTAAAAGCAAGCACTGAAAAAATATCCCATATTTAGCTTTTATACACCGTGTGTGTGTGTTTAGGACACGCCTTCCTGTCATCTAGCAAAATCGTAGGCTAGCTAGTGGATTTCTAAAGATCGTTAAACAGTTGTTTAATAGTGTAATAGACACACAATCAAAATGTAGAAGTTCAGAAGCAAACAAACATCAACAAACAGAATATTGTACAGCAAACCAGAATCAAGAACAAAGTCCAAACAGGTCGAGCTCAAAAGTGGCACACAGGATACAAAGGCTTGGAAGATACAGAGTGTGGAGTGTATATTGTCATGATTATAAATAGCAACAAATCCAAAACCGAGGTTAAAATACCAAGTAAAGAAATAAACTTCATTAAAAGTTCAGGATCCGGGAGTGTGGTGTCAGAAGAAGACTTTATTCACCAGAATAAAACCAGGCAGTTTTACAGAAGTGCCCAAAAGCTCACTCAGTCTTTATAACCCATTTTAGCTGTCTGTATAACATACATTCATCATTCATCAAAAGCAGCATGTAAACATGATCACCTTTGGCCCCTTGATGACCTTCTGGCAGTGGTGTAAAGTATTTGAGTACATTTATTTCTTTACTGTACTTAAGTAAGTTTTTGGCTTTGTTCTAATTTTACTGAGTATCAAAGTTATTATCAACTTTAACTCTCAACTCAACTACATTTATGATTCAGGAGATGAACTTTTTACTCCACTATATTTTAATTGACACTGACGGTTACCAGTTGAACATCAGCTTCATCTTCCATGTCTTATTTATTGTGCAGAAGAAGCGATATCGCCATCGCCATTTTATTTGTCCATTGAATTCTAACTGTTCTACTTATTTGTGATTCGATCTTGTAATTTTATTTGTTAATTGAAGAACTATATTGTCTTTTTTTTCAGCTAATTGGCTGATCTTTGTTTTATTCTGGAATGTTGAAGAGGCTGTTGTGTTGCTGGTTAATGCAGTGTTGAGGTTTGTACAATTTGATTTGTATTGTGTTGATTTGTATTGTGTTGATTTGTATTGTGTTGATTTGTGTTGTGTTGATTTGTGTTGTGTTGTGTTGTGTTGATTTGTATTGTGTTTTCAACTGAGTTTTCAAATGAATCCACTTTGGAGAGCGTTTTTTCAAAAAGCTGTTTTTGTTGACTGAAAACGCCGTCTCAGGCCAAAATAGAAATATATCAGTGTGGACATGACTATTAATTATAGAGCTGATTTATTGCTGGGATTTAAACCCATGACATCCTGAACAGAAGTTCAACATCTTATCCACTAAGCTACTTCTTCTCAGATCATTCAGCGCTACGTCTCGCTACATCCCGAGATTCACACCCTGGTGATTTCACCACAGCTTTCTTTATTTTACTAAAAAAATTAAATTCGAAGTTCAGTCAGGCTTAATGTCCGCTACATTTTTTCAGACGCTGTCGGTTCTGGAAGAGGAGTCCACGGTTAATTGGACAGGGATACAGCGGACTGAAGGGATGTTAAACTCGCAGCGTTTCTCCGTAATGAATGGAACATTTTGCTGAGAAAACACATTCAGTCTGAGCTCATATAAAACCTCATTCTCTTATCTGTCCTGATATCATCCTTCGCTCTCTCTTTTTCTTTCTCTCTCTCCTGTCTGACCTTCATGGAATTTTTATATTTAACTGTTTCAACAAAGATAGTGAATGTGTTTATTTATTTCAGGTTGTGATCAGGATCTTAGACGAGTAAAGGAACATCATGGAGTGATGGACTGTCAGAGACTGAACCGACTCTACTGACCTTCAGTAAAGATCTTCAGATCGATATGTAGAAAAGTTAACGCAATTTTTATATTTCTATGGATTCAAAATGGCGCAGTTTCGGTATTTGGTGTATTTTACGATATTAAATGCATTTGCAAGGCGTAGAAGTATTTGTATCGCACATTCATCACAAAGGTTTTCAATATGGTTTATAGCAGGAGATCTTCCTCACACTTCCAACCCATTTAAAGCAGATCTTCATGGAGGTTTAAGTCTCCAAGTTGAAGCGAAAGGAAAATTTCATTCTACAGCATCCAAAGACGTCCGATACAATTGTGTGGCTCAACGTTTGCGCCAACAGTTTGAGTAGGAAACGTACGGCTGGAAAAGTCTGTCGTCCAAATACTTTTGGCGTATAGTGTAGATCACTGATAACGTATATGAAAACGCTTTTTGTTTTTATTTTACAGCCGTTTGGCCAAAATGCGTTGACACTGCAGCTTTTCTGTGGCCCTACAACATTTTACTATTTGGATAATCCTTAAATAGACCTTTTGTGTCGGTAATTACGGACATTGGTTTGCTCTCTCGGACATCTGCAGATGTTTTTACGTGTGATTGACAGACAGAGTTATAATTCTGTAAAAAAAAAAAAAGGTCTGGACACAGACTGATAGACTGGATTCATCTTCAGTTTGTTCGCTCGGGGAAAAACGGCAGGACAATGTGGGGAAGGAAAACAAACGTGTGCCGGAGATAGAAAGCAAAAAAAAAGGAAACGTGGCTAACGAGAGCAACGCAAACGCTATGCTAATCCTCACCTAAACGACTGGAACGCAGGAGCACGCTAATTGTCTTGTTTTAAAGCCATAATCAGGAAACATGCAGATCAGCTTTCTGGAACTTTCCAGATTGTAGTGAAAAACTTTGACACTTTTTTATCGGGGGTTGGGGGGTGGTTTGGTGAAAAGCAGCTTTACTACATGTTTTTGTCATCGTTTGATTTTTTTTTCTCAGAGGATAATAAGGTGAGGATTTTTTTTTTCTCTTCATTAATTCTTGATGCTTTGCTTTTTTTATGCAGGGGTTTGCGAGGACTCGGAGACGGCGGCGGGGTTTTCTGAGGAGTTTCAGATTCATTTCTCTGAAAGTTTCGGTGGAAAAAATCTTGTTTTTAAGAACTTTGTGTTACAGGTTTCAGATGAAGATGATGACGATGAACAGATTCTGGTTTAGAATAATCATATATTTTTTGGTCTTTAGGGTTAGATAGGTGTGTGTGTGTGTGTGTGTGTGTGTGTGTGTGTGTGTGTGTGTGTGTGTGTGTGTGTGGGTTGAAGTGTTACAGTAGGAGACGTTTCTTTATTTCTGAGAAGAAACTTTATCATGCCTCTCTGAGATGAAACCTGGCAGTTCAAAAAGACGAGTGTAAGATGGAGAGAGAGAGAGAGAGAGAGAGAGAGAGAGAGAGAGAGATAATGAAGAGGCAGTGTGAAGGAACGAGGGAATGAAAGCAGGAAATTGTGGATGGCTGCGTTTCTCCTTCCTTCGGTGAGCGAGCTCATTTCTACACTGTCTGACACGATCGGCTTTAGATGACCTGCCTGACATCCACCATCTTTCTGCTCGGCTCTGTGTGTGTGTGTGTGTGTGTGTGTGTGTGTGTGTGTGTGTGTGTGTGTGGTGGAGAAGAAGTGAACCAAGTAAAGTGAAAAGTTCAGCCGTTGAAGCTCAGAGAATGATCCTGTGTCTCATAGCAAGATTTGTTTTTATCAAGGAACTTTCATGAGGATCTGGTTTTGATGAAGAACCTCACACATCCTGGGAAAACTGTGTGTGTGTGTTTTCATACCCAACATCTGCCATGTTATACATTTCCTTTGCTCTAATTCCCTCACTTCACACATCTTTAATGTCTTTTGTCGTGTAGCTGTTGGGCAAAAGTGTGTGTGTCTGTGTGTGTGTGTGTATGTGTGTGTGTGTGAACGTCTCAGTACCCAGCAGGAGAAGAGAAACGAGGTATCAGTATTGATCTCTGTGCTGTCTGGCTGCCTGAGCGATCACACACACACACACACACACACACACACACACACACACACACACACACACACACACACACACCTCAAGCTCCAGTAAATAATGAGTAGCACCGCTTAAAAAAACCTGTACAGTCTTGTACAATCTGGTGTCATTTGTAGTCTATAAGAATTTGTGTGATTTAATAAATGAAATCGTAATTGAAATGTATTCGCGTAACTCCACCTCTTTCATCCTAATCCCACCCACTATGCCTAACCAGGACCAATCAGAACGTTGCACATTGGCTTAATGTTTTTTTCGATGTTTTTGAATATCCCATTCCACATTTAGTCTCCATTCGCTGTTGTAATAACCTCCACTCTTCTGGGAAGATGTTCTACTAGATTTTGTGGAGATTCATTGAGCCACAAGTGTGTTAGTAAAGTCAGATACTGTTGTAGGTGACGTGAGGAGGTCTGGGGTGCAGTCAGTGTGAAACATTCATCCTGTTCAATCACAGGAGATCTTCCACAAAATCCAACCCATGTAAAGCAAGTCTTCATGGAGCTGGCTTTGTGCAGACTGGAATTCTCATGCTGGAGTAGGTTTGGATCTCCTTGTTTAAGGAACATTTTGAGGAAGAACATTTATGACATTTGGAAGACGATTTAATCAAATTAAAATACTGAATGTATGTATACATACAGTTAAAACCCTTCTGTA
>NC_060912.1:11633657-11638657 GCF_014805685.1 Silurus meridionalis | reverse complement strand
GTGTGTGTGTGTGTGTGTGTGTGGGTGTAGTTGCGTCGTCCCTGTTTGCATCCCAAAAAGGACAACCATCTGGTCCCGCAACTGTTACGAGTGTCACAGGGGAAAGAAACGAGGACTGGGGGAAAAGATGGTGCTGAGGAACGTGTGGTTAGAAAAAATGTTCTCCCAAATCCCTCGCTACAAATCTCTCTCTCTTTCACATCACGTTCATGGTTTTCCTGTGAACGCACGGTCGCCCGAGGGGAGCAGCTTCTCCAGCAGCAGCAGTAGGGATGGCGTGTAGGATTCGAGCGAGCACCCGAGCTGGAACCAAACAGAGGATTAAACCGAGATGGGGAAAAGTTTTGAACGTTCGTTCGGCTCAGAGGAGCGAGAGAGCGATCAGCACATTCCTACTTACAGAAAAAAACTGGACTCGAGAGTCGAGTTCTGACTCACTGACTGGAGTTAATCCTAAACTCTATCCAGCATGTTTCATCTACTGCAATTAAAGCCTGAGCAGGTGAAGGGGTTTGGGGATGAAGGAGGGGGTGTGGTGTGTGTGTGTGTGTGTGTGTGTAGGTGTAGTCAAACTCTGGTGCCTGAAACAGTTCTGATCATTGCTGAAACTCTGTTTTTTTAATCAGATGGAGCCATGAGATCACTCACACCGTTAGAATCAGATTCAGAACCAAAGCCAACTGGTTCCAGAGCTTTCCTGCACTCCATCATGTATCCAGCAGTGCATTGTGGGTAAATGCAGGTGAACAAACCACACGTGGAACAATGCAGCGAGAGAGAAAGAGCAAAAGAGAGAGAGAGAGAGAGAGAGAGAGAGAGAGAAAGAAAGAGAGATGAGTGTTTCAGATAAACTCTTTCTCACAGTGTGATGATGTGAAAGTGGGTCAGAGCTTTTCCTGAACAGGGACAAATCCCCTCGCTCTAATGATCAGGCTTTAAAAGAGTGTGACCTCACACACCGCCACAAAAAATAGAAAAAAGAAAAACCTGATTTATTTCAGGTGGAGTGTCTGTCTGTCTCTATGTCTCTTTCTCTGTCTCTGCTAGTGAGGTCTCTCTCTCTCTATGTTTCTTTTTGGCTTTTCTTGAAATAAATGATGAAACCTGCTTTCAGAAAACAGATAAAGAAATTACCAACATCGGCGCTGTGTTCGTAACAAACACTGTGACCGCGAGAGGATCTGCACCATCATCACGTTTCCTCAAGCATTTCCTTTTATTTTACTATTTATATTTTTTTTACAAAAACTTTATCTATACAATATTTAGCAAAAAGTTTGTGGACACCTGGTCATAATTACGGTCTGTGCTTTTTGGAAATCGCATTCCACATTTAGTCCAAATTTTTCTTCTAATTCCCTCCACTCTTCTGGGAAGATGTTCCACTAGATTTCAGCATGTGCTCGTGGAGGTTTGTGCTCAGCCGTGAGGGTGTTGGTGAAGTCAGGTACTGATGTGGGTGAGGTGAGGAGGCCTGAGATTTCAAATTCTGCTGATCCAAATCACATCCAGAGATAAAGTAGTGCCTGAAGATTTATATCATTGATGGAGTAAATGTATCATGTGTCCTGTTTTTATAATAATGAAGCTGTTGGAATGAACTCCTGGTTTTGTTTTCATCAAATTTGTCTTGTACCTAAGGTCCTTAATTTTAGAAATAATTCACCACATGCAGAAATCCTCCACAGAGCTCAGATCATCACTGTCTCATTCTTTATGGATCTGGATGTTACTATGGTTACAGATGTTTATGAGCAGCATGTTAATGTCCACCACCAAATTACCTGATTGTTCAACGCCCACACCTGAACCTCCAGCCAATCACAATCCACTATTCACACTCGCCAGTGATACTTTCTTCCTCTGCCACACATTTCTCATTTCATTCAGTCTTGACCACCAGTCTCCATTCACACCATTGTTGAGTCACCTCCAATCTCCTCCTGTGTGTGTGTGTGTGTGTGTGTGTGTGTGTATGTGTGTGTGTGTGTGAGAGAGATAACAGGTGCTTGTAGGATGATGAGAGTTTTTACGTGGGCTTCAAGAGATAAGCTTTCTGTTCAAATATCTTACAATTGTACAAGAAGTATACAAAAGAACATGTGAAGGAACCAATCTGAGTTTCCATCAGTCAGGGTCGTGGAGAAAAGACCCCAAACCTTGAAAATGCATCTGTTTCTGTTTGTGTAGAGAGAGAAAAGCTCAAATATTAGCATAGAGAATGTTTCTTTATTCATTCACTCATTTCTGATTCTCTGAGATCTGGACTGTGATTGGTCAGGTGGTGTTGATTCGTTCTTCGTAACAGCAGCTGTGCAGGTTTATATTAACACACACATTTTGGGAGGTTTGGTAGCTTCCACAGCAACAGCTCGTTCACGGGGACATGTGCCGCAGAAACGTGTGTAATCATCAGAATACTGATGTTTTCCAATAGCAAAGGAGATGTTTCTTGTAATGTTTATGGAAACAGTGTCTACTACCAGACTGTGCATTTCACCCCCAGACCTTCTGTGGTGTCCTGCCTGAATCAATCCACCTCTTAATACCATCATTATGACGCAGAAGAGCAGTAGATCAGAGCGTTTTATCACAGACAAGAATCTCATGCAGGGAGAACACATGCCGTTACTAAAGCGTGAAACCCAATAAGCACAATTCAACACGTCTCCTTTTACTGTAGCCACAACTGCACCTCCACATACATTATCTCCAGCAGAAGCACCGGTTTTCCTATGTTTTTCTATGTTTTTTTCTGTGCAGTACAGGTTTTCTAGGGATTTAGAACAAAGGCAAATTGTGTGTTTTAGTGCAGGAAAATGTTCACGTTCTTGCTTGGATGTGAAAATGATGACATTGTTGGATGCCTGCTAGAGGGCCTCAGTGTCACCAACTGGAAATCTGATTTGTTAAAGCATCTTCAAGCAGCATGTTCTTTACGCTTCAGGCTCCTGCAGTCCTGACTGTGAATTCTCATGGAAGATTCCTTTGCTCCAGGCAACAGATGATGTGATGGCTGAAACCTGATTGGATAGATACTCCAACATAAACAGACACTACTGGACGCAGTGCACCAGAGAGAAACGCTATGAAATCAAGCGACTATTGGGAACAATTTATTACATATTTATGAACAAAAATATATTAAAACGTAAGTCAGTGATCCTGAGTAAGAGAAGGTCTTGCTGGCCCTCACAGAACACCACTAATAGCTGCTATATTGTAAGTGAGAACACATTCTACTGACGCTCTACAATACTACGTGTCCTGTTGTGCTTTAATAAATACATTTAATAAATGGTCATAATTGACGAGATCCTTTGATGTAAAAGGAATAAAATACTTACAGGAAAATAATCAGCTCTTTGGTGGCAAGAGTAATTCTGTTTCAGTACATCACTGAAGGTGAAGGACAGATTGGGGGCTCAGTGTTGGTCAGTCAGTGAGCCATCTAATGCTATAGCACACACACACACACACACACACACACACACACACACACTCTCTGTATAATGCGAGGTAATTAGTTGTGCGTCTGTTCCTCAGGACTCCTGTGTGCTTTCTCTCGTAGCCTTTTTTACGCCGTGGCTCTTCTCTTCGTGCTCTAATGAAGCGTGAAAAAACACCTCGCCCGCTTTCTGTTTATTTTCCTCTCTGCAGGGCTGAACATGAAAAGTGCCTTTTTTCCCCTCTAAACGAGTGTTTCGTGCGGTGTACAGTGTGTGCTGAGCGACATCGGGTCAACGGTTTGGAAATAAAATACTGTTAGCGCTCGGCTGTAGCTGTACACTCAGAGACGTCTCGGGGGTTTCAATGAAGAGACGTTAAATCTACTGTATATTAGCTTAGCAACGATGCATTTATGAGAGCTCTGAATTTCAGAATTCCTCGCCTCATCACGTAACTGTTTGAAATGGACACCTACAGTAAATCTGTGGAGATGAAAAATCTAAGAAATAGCTTTTATAGGTTTCCTAAGGAAGTTGTTTGGGTTTGTGTTTTATAAAAAAAAAAAAATTCTGAAGATATCAGGATGTAAAGCACTTTTGGAGTAAAAATTGAATTTCCCAACAGAGTAACATACTCTGTACATTAGCTGTATACAATACATAATAGTAATATGTTAGCCAGCTAATAGATATTTTGGTCTGATGTCTTTCCTGAGGTAAAAATCTAACTGCTATCTAAGTCAACATTTCCGATGTAGATTTTATTTACATTTTCTAACACTTCTGAGGTAACTTTTGATCTTCCTGACAGTTTTGAATCACTTACACTGTTACTGTGTTGTTTTATTTTCTGTATAAAAGATCTAAATCCTAGCTAGCTACTGCAATATATTAGTCTAGCATAAAGTAATGGATTAGCACATATTAGATTTTGAGATTTCTTTAACAATATTCTGGCTGGATAATGACATTTTGTGTGTTTTCATCTTTTTTTTTGTTGTTTTATAATCAGCCCACACATCTGAGGTAAGCATCGATTTTCCTACGAGTTCTGAATCATGTCTCTATATAATAATGGTTGTACATACACATCACAGCTACACGCTAGTTTGTTAATTCTTTTTGGCCTTTTTTTTGGTTTTGGTTTTCACATTAAAGATCCAAAACATCTGAGGTAAATGTTGACAGTTGTGTATGATTTAACTCAATGCACTCGTGTAAAATTATTTAAAATACTTAAAACATGCAAGTCATTTTATATCCTTACTTTGCTCTGCTGATGTCATCATTTTTTATTTGGGTCCTGGTGTTCCAGATGTTTGTGGTGGAAATGGTGGTGCGCTCTAAAAATGAAAATCACCTTTTTCCCAGTTTTTCCACCTGATTGAAACACAGCAAGATCATATCCCAGGTCTCTGCTCTGGATAAAATGTATCCCAAATCTTTTAGTTGGTTTCTTGGTTTTATTGTAAAATGCCGAAATGGAGTGATTCCCAGTCAAGGAGGAACTCAATAAGAACTCTTAAGGAACTCTTGATTTTAAGTTCTTTC
>NC_060912.1:11596157-11628657 GCF_014805685.1 Silurus meridionalis | reverse complement strand
CTTTAAACAAAAATGGCTGCCATGTTTTTATTCCTGCTGAAAAAAAAGACTTTGGGCTCGAGTCCATATTTAAATTACAGAATGTTTTTTTTTTTAATTTAAGCATTTCTTAATATGAAAACCTGAAAATGAAATGTAAGAAAAAATAAATAAATGCAATAAAAATTTAATAAATACAATAAAAAAATCCTAATAGTTATTTTTTAATTGTAAATCAAACCTAATTGGGATTAATCATAAAATATGAAAAAAATGTGCTAAATAATGTAACAGCACAATACACAATAAGTAAGATGAATAATAAAACCATGATAAAAAATAAACCATGATGAAATTATACATGACAAGAAGGCGCAGCTGTGAGAAGGATTGGAACACCTGGTCCGTTATGGTTATCGAGAGACACATGCATGTTCCTGTTGTTTTTATGTAACAAACTTTGTGTTATAACAATATAAAGATTTCTTTTGACCAAACAAATCTATAAAAGTCCAGATGTTCCACCTTTTTTCCAGTGAAAAATCCTCCTTTATTTTGAAGAACAGCTTTGCACATTCTCACTGGACAGTTTGTTTCTCATTACAGAATCAGAAAATAGATGTTTTTTTATGTAAATTATTTTATTTATGTAAAAGTATTATTATGTCTGTGAGGAAATATTCACGCAGATTCACGTTGTTTTATTTGTGTTTGTGAAGAGAGGTGACAGAGATGGAAAAGAGCGCCCCCTGTCTGTTTTCTTTATTTTACAGCGTTTTGTTTTTATTATGAGTGTATACAAATAAAAGTAGCCCCTTTGCAGTTCGAATAATGTTGCTTTTATCATATAAAGACAAGAGTAATTTAAGTTTGTTTCGGCGTTATGAGGAAAAAATTCCACAAAACGCGCCGCTGCGTTTGTCGACCCCAGAAGGTTCATTGTGTCATTGAGACTTGGAGCATAAAACAAATGTTTACTTTCAAACGAATTTCAAATGTTGTTATCTAATAATTGTATCCAGGCTGAACATCCACCATATAGAACACAAGCAGAGAAAAGATGATGATGATCATGTGATCAGGAATGTTCTATTACACTTGTATTAACAAAGTATTTGTACTTCATTATTTTCCTCCTCTGCTCCAGACGTCTGTTTGCTCTCTAAATAGCACTTACAGAACTCAGACGGAGGCTTCAACTCATCGTCTTTTTGTACAGTGAATTCGGTTCCAATGAGCCGCAGTCCAGACGGAACTGCATGTTAGTTCACTTTCACTTTCTAGAATCTTCTCTGCTTCTAAACAACCTAAAACCATTAAACCTCTACCTCCATGTGTGACTGTGGACGTGAGGGAGTCTGATCTTCTCTCCTGTTCTCCATCTTAGACAAGTTCCTCTAGAAAAGACAAAACAGTCCCATTTGAATTCCACAGAACTTTCATCCACTCATTCACTGTCAGTTATTTTGCCTTCTACTGAGTTTGTTGGATAACAACAAAAGGAACATGCATGTGTCTCTGAAACCATGAAACTCGCTGTTTCTACACTTTTCACAGCCTCATTATGGAGTTTCTAATCGTATCTAGGTTTAGTAGTGTTATGAAAAGAAGTAACTCACAGGCTGAGATGTGATTAGTGTGAGAACGGAGTGATGGAAATGTGCTTACACTGTATCAGGAGATCAGCATGAAGCTGCTCCGAGCGTTAAACATCATCCATGTGAATTGAATAAAACGCTGTTAATATGATCAGCGTGTTGTTCCTGATGAGCTCCGTGTACTGCGCATCCGGTCTGATTGAACACTCTGGACACGTTTAACCGCATCGTACAGCAGCGATCGCTTAAACATCTGCCGCTTGTCCCTGAATGGAGGCGTAGAAGTCACATCGAACGTTTCCCCTCTCCAGCGTTCTCCTTCTCTTTTCACTTCCACCGCCTGAGAAATTATCTGGATGAGAAAGTAATCTCATTTTCTCCATTGCGTTCGGCTGCATATTAGTCATTAAACATTAACGAATCGGCCTCGGCCGCGCCGCATTTCAATTAGCCTCGTCTTCCTCACAAAAAACGCCAACAAACGAGCGTCTGCCGAGCTATAGGAGGACGCCGCGCGCCGTGTGTTCGTTTCTGATGCAAATGAAACGGCGGCTGATCCTGGGCGGAGAACGTAATTGGGAATTATGGAAATGGTTTCGCTGCTACCTGCGATAGAGGCGTGATTGACTTGAGCTGGAGTTCATTTGCACTCTAATGGAGGTGAGTCGAGGTGAGGAGGAAGACGAGGATAATGAGGATTAATGACAATTTCTGGGCATCTGGGTATCAAAATCCAGCAGGTTGCACTGAGGGGAAAAAGACAGCAAAGCTTTAAACAGCCGAAACAAACCAAGTTCTGAAGAGGTGAAGGGCTGCAAAGGATCGTGGGATTGTTGTCTCTCTATCTCTATTTTGTCTTTTTGTTCGTTTGTTTTTCTTTCTTCCTTTTTTCTATCTGTATGTTTCTTTCTTTCTTTTTGTTTCTTTATTTGTATTGTTTTTGTTTGTTTGTTTGTGTTTGTTTGTTTCTGTCTGTGTTTGTTTCTTTGTTTTTGCTTGTTTTATTCTTTATTTATGTTTATTTCTGTGTTTGTTTCTGTTTGTGTTTGTTTTATTTCTTTTTGTTTGTTTGTTTCTTTTTCTTTGTTTCTTTATTTGCATTATTTCTGTTTGTTTGTTTGTTTGTTTCTCTCTTGTTGTCTTTCTTTTTTCTTTCTTTCTTTCTTTCTTTCTTTCTTTCTTTCTTTCTTTCTTTCTTTCTTTCTTTCTTTCTTTCAGATTTCTAATCACAATCTCGTGAGTTCAAATCCCAGCACCACCAAGCTGCCACTGTTGGGCCCCTGAGTGTGGCCCCTAACCTTTAGAGAACGCACACATGAGACCTGGAGAACATGGAGATACTGTATTTGAGCAAGTTTTAAAGTGCTATGTGTGGTTGAGACTAAACCCACAGCCCATGTGAAACATGCTGGTGGTAGTGTGGGGAAACTGTTCCTCCTGAGAATCTGGGCTCCTGAGAATCTGGGCTTCCTGTCTAAACATTGTTTTCTCTTTCGCTTATTTGCTTGTTTTGTTTTTCCTTTCTGTCTGTCCATGTTGTAAAAGTGTTTCTCTCGTTAATAAGTGTGAGAAGGTGAAGGCTGATCTAACAGGCACAAAAAGAGAAAAATGAACATCAAGTCAGGACTCGTTTTCCTAAACTGCTTTCTAAACTTTCCCAGAATGCCACGCCGTCTGGCTACGAGCTGTCCGACTCGCTCGGCTGAGCGCGGCTAACAAGCGGAGGAGAGCGAGACGTACACAAATAAACAGGAGAGAGCAGGCGTGAAGCTCAGACACACTCCACCGCGGAGCAGGATGGAGAGTAAAGTCCAGGGCTGAGAGGTGTGAGGAGTCATGGAGCAGAAACCTGCAGGAACCAGCAGAATCCATTTGTTTACCCACATTCACCTCTCACTTCAGGGCTATGTTCTTTCTTTCTTTCTTTCTTTCTTTCTTTCTTTCTTTCTTTCTTTCTTTCTTTCTTTCTTTCTGTGTGGAATTGTAGAGTAGAAGAACAGCAGAAGGGAATGGAAATAGTTCAGTGTACTGAGATCTTTACTGTCCATAATGTAACAAAAATCTTCTCATTATGAAATTACTGAATGAACTAATGAGAGGTGTGTGAAGATCTTACACAGATCAGCTCTGATCCTCCTCAGTTCATCTATTGAAGGTCAAAGTGTGTGTCATTTTCAGAGCTCAGAGAGGAGAGGACAGGAGAGGAGACCGATGTGGAGACCGATGTGGAGAACGGCGTGGAGAACGGTGTGAAGACCGATGTGGAGAACGGTGTGGAGAACGATGGAGATCAGTCAGTATGAACAGATTAAAAAGGCCACAGGATTCACATAGAGATATTTACACAGAGAAAGAAAACAACAGCAACTGCAACTCAGTCAACATTAATACCTTCAACATGTCATTCTGTTATTGAGGGAATATGACTGAGGAGAGAGAGAGAGAGAGAGAGAGAGAGAGAGAGAGAGAGAGACTTTCCTCACTTTCATACTTTTTATTAGGTAAATAATGTTTCTCTCTCTCGCTTTATTCAGTGTGTGTGTGTGTGTGTGTGTGTGTGTGTGTGTGAGGGACAGAGAAAGAGAGAGAGAGAGAGAGAGAGAGAGAGAGAGAGAGAGAGAGAGAAGCCTGCATTCTGCATTCATCACACACACACACACACACACACACACACACAGTAATGAGCAGACCACATTGATTCAGCCCAAATCCCCACAGCCCACACCCCCAACACCACTTTACTCTCAGGGATGGGAAGTGACTCTGTGTGTGTGTGTGTGTGTGTGTGTGTGTGTGTGTGTGTGTGTGTGAGTGAGAGAGAAGATTGAGATGAACGACTACATATAGAGACCAGACAATTGGTGAGACAAGAAAAAATAATAGAAAACAAAAAAGAGAAGATTAGAGATAGAAAATAAGTGGTTTAAAGACAAGAGAGGGGCGGAGTTAGTGTGATGGGTGGAGTTAGTGTGATGGGTGGAGTTAGTGTGATGAACAGCACCTGATGTCAGTGAGGAGAGGTGGTTGGTTAGATGATGGGTGGAGTGAAATTGTCTGCTTAGGAAACAAAAACCTTTTTTTTTATGTTTGACTTTTGTCTGCATTGTTCAACAAACACACACACACACACACACACACACACACACACACACACACAAGCTAATTGTGATTCTCCACAAACCCCGGCATTATGCTCTAACAAATTCAGCCTGGCGGAGACGCGAGACAGGTGACAAAACAGTGGCATTATTCACTACAGTGACGTGGAGGCAGTGAGGAAGATCATACATCAGACTCCGAGTCAGCGTGGAGGTGCAGCCAAACGCCTCATTTATATTTACTTCCAAACAAAAGGGAGATGAATGAGCTGTCCTCTACTGGGGTAAATGAAAGCACAGTTTGTGTGTGTGTGTGTGTGTGAGTGTGAGTGTGTGTGTGTGTGTGTGTGTGTGTGTGTGTGTGTGTGTGTGTGTGTGTGTGTGTGTGAGTGTGTGTGTGTGTTGGGGGGAGGGGGGGTTTGGCTAATTTAGAGCCATGTAGCTATATAAACATTAACAGTACATTCTAAAAAGCTTTTACAGCATTATATTCACAATAAAAACACCCTCGTGTGTGTTCATATTTGTTTCGCTTGTCCTGAGAGTGTGGTTAAAATCCCGCTAACGTGCTAGCATGAGTCGTTCATATGACGCCACTTAGCCTGGCCAAGGTCACTGTGCAAGTTCTCTGTTTCAAGTGAATCATGGACAAACCATTTTTCATTATTTCTCTCAGATCACATGGTTTTTCAATCCAACACGGATACAAATGTGAAGTTTAATATTAACTTTTAAATGTTCATCTTATATTAAGATTTGATATAAAAAAAGATATTTAAAAAGATGAGAAATATTACTAAACTAAATGAGACAAATAGCAGCTGAACTCACGATGATGGGCGACTGTAATGGGTGTGGCCTGTGTGATTGACAGCTCAGCAGCATAAAGAGAACTAAACATTATTGCCATCGCTCGCTGTGTTGGCATTCAGGAAATAATTACTTGTTTACAAGGCTAGTTCTCACACTCGATGTCAATTTTGGCTGTCAAAGTTTCTGTTGCGATGTAGCTAGTGAGATAAATTAGCCTTCATTTCATTGAGTTGTACAGTAACTTACATCAGATACTATATGCTAGGTTCGATTTCACTCTAGATTATTTTTTTACTAATTAGCTTAGCTTACACTTATTAAATTAGCTTTCATTTGCTAGCTCAGTTCAGTTTTGTTCACAAACTTCTTTTCTTTGTTTTTTGATTTTCGAGCTAAATTGTTTCTGCCCCCTTTGCCCCAGGTAATAAAAAAGATGAGTTGTTGTTGATTTCTGACATATCATTGGAACTCATTGATTTGTTTTGAGAAATGTTTGTTCTTTCATTTCATGTTTTAAGATATTTATGTCTTTTAACTCGCAACAAACTTTAATAATACTTTACTTGCACAAAAAAACCTTGTGTAATACACCTCTGGCAAAATTGATGATGCACAAAACTTCACAAATAAAAAGAGCTTGAGATATAATCCAACCACCATAACTTCCACCAACTGCATCTTTACCACTAACAACACCATCACTACTAACAACTACACCTTCAACACCAGCAACACAATCACTATTACCAACTACACCTTCACCACCACCATCATCATCACTACCGCCAACTGCACCTTCAACACCAACAACACCATCACTACCGCCATAATCACAATAATCTACAATCACCAAAACAACCTTCTAACATTACCATCACTATTATCCACTCCACTATCACTACAACCATCATTACACCCACCACCATTAACACCAAAATCATTACCACCACCTCCAGCATTATTAAAACCAACACCACCATCATTATAACCATCACTACTAGACCTCGACTAACAATACTACTATCACAACCAGCATCTCCACCATAACTACCATTACTTTCATCACCTCAACCATTACCACAACCAACACCACAATAATTACATCCAACAGTACCATCATTACAACCATCACTACCATTACTTCCTTTACCATCACAACCAGCCACTCCACCAACACTACTATTACTACCACCACCTCCACCATAACTACAGCAAACATTACCATCATTAGAAACATCAATACTACCACCTCCATTATTAAGACTACCTTTACGACTACCACCTCCACCATCACTAGAAGCTTCACTACTAACACTTCCACTGTCAACACTACCATTAATCCCACCACGTCAACAACCAAACTACATTTACCTTCACTATCTCTAACATCCCCACCACCTTCAGTACCTTCATTTTCACCATCACCACTACCTTCATCACCACCACCATCATCTTTAGCCTCACTCCCTCCATCATCACCACCACCATCACCTTCATCCTTACTCCTTCCTTCACCACCACCATCACCTTCATCATTATCACTATTGAAACATGAAGAACTTCCCTTTTGCCCTCACCAGCAGCACAGTTTCCCCTCCACCACATTCAGAGTACAAACATCCTGATTACATTCAGTTCCCTGCGGTATGTACGGCGTGTTTATGTGTGTAACATGATATATTATCTGCCCTGCTTCCAGCGCTGGTCCCTGAGTGTGTGTTTCTCTGGAAAGAACAGATATGTAACCTGTAAATTTGCATTATGTTTTTGGATGCACAGGAATAATTTACAATCTCCTGAGTTTCCTGATATTACAGAGGTTAATACGCACAAACCCAGGCATTTGTATTGTCTTCCTGAAGAACCTCCTGACCCAGTTTTTACCATAAGCTCGAAGTTCTTCTGACAATACTTGCTGATCATACAGGTCTCATGCTTAGTAGATTGATGTTAACAGTTAATGGTTATCAGAGATAAAGCCACATCATCATCTGGACGTGTTCATTTTGTCATTATAGAACCTCAGGGTGCTGTCATTCTAAAGCGATTCCGATGGAACCACACGTTCTTGGTCAGATGTGGACTTCCTCAGAAGAGTTGGATAATGACCCCTTAGACAATGTGACATGTTGGAGATGTGCATTTATTTCATTATTTGCATATCAATCAATCCACCTGGAGGCAGGTCCCTGACCCCATTGTCCTCGGCGTGAAGGTATGTTCCAAGCGGAATAATGACATCACTCACTGATCATTAAGAGCGTAATTACACGTCATTAGAGGCTCTGATGGGTCTGTCCGAGTCGGGCTGAATGGGATGAGCACGGGGATGTCAGACTGAATGCCTGCATCGATCACATCGATCCTCTTCAGCTCGCTGCCTCGAATTAGCCACAAATGGCCTCGATAAATAATCACAAAAGCATCCTGTTATTGTCTCCGTCTGTGTCTCGCTCTTTTGGGCTCCTTATCAAGTCCACCCTTTTTTACTCGATTTCATGAAACTCTAAGAAATCACGTTAGAAAATATATACACTTGGACAAAAGCATCGGGACACTTGACCTTTCCTGCCGTAGGTGGTTCTTCCCTAAACTGCTGTACATGAACTTTTCCATTCTCTAGAGCTGGGAGATCCAAACCTGTTCCAGCATGACAGTGCTACAATGCTCCTGTGCACAAGGCCAGCTTCATGAAGATATGATTTTCATAGGTTCGAAGTGTGTGGAAAATCTTCTGCTATTGAGCCCTGATCCTACTGAACACCTTTGGAATGAATGTGAACGCTGACCGCACCCCAGGAACCTCCTCACCTTCTCACCTACATCAATACCTGACTTTACTAACACCCTTTTAGCTGAATGAATCTCCACAACATCTTCCCAGATCAGTAAAACATCTTCCCAGAAAAGTGGATGGAATTATAAGAGCAAATTTGGACTTAATGTTAAATTTGAAGCTCAAACAGCACTTATGACCAGGTGTCCGCAAACTTTTGGCAATATAGTGTATGTTTCTGTGAGAAAGTGTCTGAATCATTTTCTGAAAACAGACTCATTTGTGGCTTAGAAATCAAAGAGTGAAGAAAAAAGTAGGAGCATACTGTATCTGAGAACATTCTGGAACACTAATGAAAGGAAGGAAGCCTTTATTTAATTCTGTGGAAAGAGAGAAAGAAGAAAGAGAATGCTGGCGAACGCTTTAAAGAGAAGAAGGTCTGAATAAGGAATGACAGAACGCTGTGAAAAGGGAAAAGGGGAATGCTGAAAAAAAAAAGAAGACAGATGGGAGGAAGAATAAATCAGGATGCAAGAGTCAATTTAGCCGTAGAGAAGGAGACGGACAGATGGATGAAAGGAAAGAGAAATATTTAAGAAGAGTGTGAAATGTACAATATGTTTAGGATGACGTGGAACGAATGAAAGAAGAAAAAAAGAGGAAGGAAGATGGAAAGAAATGCAGATTGAGGATTGAGATTGCTGTCATTAAATTAGTCTGTTTTTTTAAGAAAGAAAGAAAGAAAGAAAGAAAGAAAGAAAGAGAATACACTATATCACTAAAGTTTGTGGACATCTGACCATGAGATTGCTTCCTTTTTAACATCACATTTAGTTCCCATTTGCTCTTACAATATCCTCCACTCTTCTGGGTAGATGTTCCACTAGATTTTGAGGAGATCCACAAGGGTGTCAGGTACTGATGTAGGTGAGGAGATCTTCCACACACTTCTAAGCCATGGAAAGCAGATCTTCATGGAGCATTCTCATGCTGGAACAGGTTTGGGTCTCCTGGCTCAAGTAAAGGGTGTCCCAATAATTTTGTCCAAAAAGTGTATTTTGGGAATGATATTGAAGTGGATGGAAGAAGTGAATATGGGAGAACACTCTGGAGCCAAAGAAATGATAGAATGCTATGAAAGGGAGGAAGGATGGAGGAATCGATGAGGGATGCTGAAAAGGATGATGGAGAGAGATCTGAAGGGTAATAGAGGTGGAAGGAAGGAAGGAAGTCGATATGTGAGAATGTTTCAGAGCAAAGGAAAGAGGATTGAGGAACAATAGAATGCTATGAAACATGGAAGCGTAAAATGGACGATGGAAGACAGAAAGAAAGGACAGATTGGAATGCTTTTGAAGTAAAAGAGAGAGAAGGGGGGGGGGGGAGTGTGTCACATTTGCCATGTATGAGAGACGTGATTTGAAACCCAGCCGCTGCTCTGCGCTCTGATCTTCCACAAACATCAGAGACCAGGGGATAAACGAGTGTCACTCCTCTCCTCTGCCAGAGCGTATTCAGTGTGAGAGTGAGAGGTTTGACAGCCGTGTGTCTTTACAGCCGTGACCCAGTTCAGGCGGCTACACTGGAGCAGAACTGATGGATGGAGGGAGAGAATGCTGTCATTTAATTAGTCTGTTTTTTAATTTCACAGACAGAAAAAAAAAGAAACGGTTTGATTTCCTTTTCTGCCGGCGTGACCTGGCGACTCCTCGGCACTGTGTCTGGGTGGAGATATGCAGAGATGTGAGAGATCAGATTCATTCAATCCAGAACACCAGTCCATTCCACAAACTCGTTTCATTGCAAATTGAATTTGGAAAATAATGAAAAGACCATGGAGGATGAAACTGCTCAACATTTTATTGTTATACAGAACTCACAGCAAATCTGAAGCTTCATAGCCACCATTATACCATTTTATATATATATATATATATATATATATATGCGGGATGTTAAGATACACGGCTTTTCAAAGTGAAATAAGAACAGAGGAGATCTGCCGTGAGCTAGTCGTCGACTGTAACGATGCGCACTGGACTCGGGCGATGAATTTTTTTAAATACATTTTTTAAATAATTTTTAAAAATAATTTTTTTTATTATTTAACTCGATCGTTAGGTGGGAAGCGTCTATATTATTAGTAGCTCCGCTTTACTTTTATTATTAAAAAGTGACCAATATTTTGTGACCAGTATTTGATATGTAGATCAATTTCTCGTCACTAAACTGTATCTCGAGCGTGTTCCCCTCAGCACAACTGCTGCTACGTGAACATGACGCATCACAACGCTTTGGAGACGAGGCGTGTCCTGAGAGTCACATAGAATACAGATTAACATGGCAGAGGTAGAGCTGTAACTTCCTGCAGACACAACAGGAAAAAAACGTCTGGTTTTATTTCATCTTTTTTGGATTGCAGGGGTCATGCGTTAGAGGTAAACTGTAGATTTGCTGAGTGTCTGAACCAAAGAAATAAAACTGAACTATCAGTAACAGTGAATTACAGAGCATTAGATTTTTTCCTATTAAGTCTTGCGGTCGGGAACCGTATCGTATTGTGTCTGTGTGTGTATATTTATATATATATGTTGTGTGTATTAAGTGGGTGGTGGAGGTGAATATTTGCTGCACTTGATGTAACACACACTCACATCACACTGGATCTTCTAATCTGTACAATTAGCTTGGGAGATGTGACACACTTTTGCAGTGTAGATATCAGGCAGCACAATCTCATGTAATGACACATTTAATCACTTCAGACACAATCTGCCATCAAACACACTTTCCATACAATACTGTATCTTTAACACCGTGCCACTGAAAATGACTCCAATGATTAAAATAGCAGCTTATATTCTAGATCCTGATCTACTTTCCTTCTACAGTAATCTTCAGCAGGCTAATTCAAACTATCCATCATGGTTTCTCTGTGTATAAGTAGCTACACGATATGGACAAAGTATTGAGACACCTGACTTCCAGCTGTTTGTGGTTCTTCCCCAAACTGTTCCACAAAGTTGGAGGCATACAACTGTATCGGACGACATGCTGTATCATCAAAATGTTCCTTTACTTGAACTTGGAGACCCAAAACCTGTTCCAGCATGATAATGTGCATGTGCATAAAGCAGGCTCCATGAAACATGTGCTGCACATGGGTTGGATATGGTGGAAGATCTCTTGCTATAGAACTCCAACTGTATTGAACACCTTTGGGATGTGTGTGAACCCTGACTGCACCCTCACCTCACCAACATCAATATCTTTACTAACACAAATCCTGGTGATTGAATGTAATCTCACACAAATCTCCACAAATCTAGTGGAACATCTTCCCAGAAGATGAGCAAATAGGGACGATATGTGGAATAGGAGGTTCAAAAAGAACTTCAACCTTATGGTCAGGTGGCCACAAATTCTTGTCAACATAGTGTATATTAGTATTATAATAATTCTTGAATTTTTCCATGTTTTTTCCTCAAAAGAAACGTCCAATTCTGATTTCCGATCCAACACCAATGTTCCCACACAAAAGTTTGACCGATCCTTTCTTTTCTCCGATAGGTTTGACTAATCTCACACAATCTTGCAGAAGCTCTTGACCCGTCTCATTGCCTCCTGCAGACAGTTTGTCCAATTTTCTTTGTTCCTGCGATCAATCCCACCTGCTCCTGCAGACAATTTGGACAATCCCTCCCACCCATCTGCTCCTGTACAACGCTTAAGAAATCCATATCTCTCACATAAAATCCTAATCCTGTCCATTCCTGCAGAAAATCTCAGCACCACCCACATTAATAGGAAACCAAACTGGGAGAATTTGTCAAAACATCATCAAATTAGCTTTTTTTTTAGCTTATTTTAACTCACAACAAACAATCCTGCTCTCATATTTCTGTTGGATCCTTTGAAGATACATTCTTACAGTATCACGTCTTTCCTATAAACATAATCCATTAGCGAGTTCCACATTTAGCAAAGTTCACCTTGATGAAGATCTGTTTTTGCAATTCTGAACCAGATTTCTAGAGCAGGGCTTACGCACAGATTCTAAGTGTTGGATCAAAGTTGTGGTTATCTACAGCACACACACACACACACACACACACACACACACACACACACACACACACACAGACAGAAGAACAGGGAAGGAAAGAGGAACGAGCGAGAGAGTTGCCGTTCTCTCCTACAGATCATTCAGCTCGAATTTAAAATTCATTTCCTGCAGCAGATGATAAGGGCTGAAATACTCGCATGTCATTAAACATAAGTCAATTTGTTTTTCTCTGGGTGTGTGTTTCTTTGCCTGGATGCAGTGTGTGTAGAGTGTGTATTGGGTGTGTGATCTTTTTTGGTCTGTGTGCTGTATTTCTTTTTATCAGAGCAGTGTAATGAGGACACAACTTGCTGTTCCTCCTGCTGTTCTCTTCAGTCTCTGCCAACACACTCCGTTAGATTTCTGTTGTCTTTTGAGCCAGCGACACCAAACCCTCACCTCCAAACATCGATATTCTTTTGGTATTAATCAGCTCTGTTTCATGCATAATGTTTGTCCAATCTTGTGTAAAGACCAATTCCATCCCCTCCCAGAGAAAGTTCCACTAATCCCACTTGCTTCTGAAGAAATGCTGTTTATTCTCTTTTGTGAGATGTAAAGTAGACGTCTTTTTGGAACTTTCAACTGATTCATTAAACATTGGATGCTACAAACATTCCATAGCATCTTAAATGTATCCTCTATTCTAAAACCCTTAAAGGATCCATGCAGAACTTTACAAACCATTCTGCAACATTGCTGCAACATGTATAACCACCAACATTCCCACAAATAGCACAATTAAATTCGGGCTAAAAATCGTTTGTCTCTTCAGGCTCTTTCTATGGAGAACAATGTGTTGTTCAAGCAACCAAAACCTCCTGTTCCTGTCGTCATCCAGGTCTCCTCCTCTCTCCAAGCAGTCTATTATAAATCTGTTAGAAGATCAGAGATGTAGATCAAAGCTTTCTCCACCATGTCAGAACTCAAAATGGGTTTGCTCTTTTTTTTTTATAATTCACTTTGGCAGGGTTGAACACTAATTGGAACTGGAGCCATGCCTACCTGAGTCTTCAGCTCCAGGATCTCACACGATAGCAGTTTCTCGCTACGTTGTCCAGAGTGCAGTGTGCCAGAGAGAACATCAGTGAGTCTGTTTGAGATGCGGAACAAGTTCACAGTGCTAATCAAGGAGGCTGCAGAGAATAGTGGACCGATACATACACAAGCAGCCGAGGAACGAGGAAGCATGGGAATATATAAATATTCCAAGTGGAACCTCTTGCTGTAGTTCTGACTTTACAACTAAACGTAATTTATTACCCTGATTTATTACCCTTTAAACAACAAAAGTATTGGGACACCTGCCTTTTCCATCCATGTGTGTTTCTTCCACCAAACTGTTCATACAGTTAGGAGACCCAAACCTGTTCCAATGCTCCTGTGCACAAAGCCAGCGCCACAAAGATCTCTTTACATGGGTTGGATATGGTGGAAGATCTCCTGCTAAAGAGCTCCAAACCCAGTTTAACATGAACATGAATGCACCCTAGGTTTCCTCACCTCATCTGACTTTACTAACACCCTTGTGGCTGAATGATTTCGACAAATCTAGTGGAACATCTTCTCAGAAGAGTGGAGGATGTTGGAACAGTGAATGGGACTAAATGTGGAATGGGATCTTATGGTCAGGTGTAATAATAATATTAAAACAGCAACAATTTCTCATCCAAGCTTCTTCAATGTCACCATTTTTTTCTCAATTCATTTGTTACATTTCTCAGGAACCAAACATGACATGAAGTTTTTGAAAACCAGCATCCAAGGACGCAGTAACTAGCATTCTTATAGCACACAGCAAACGATGGTGTAGCCTGTAACAGACACGGGTCTACTACAAACACACATTCGGTTCTTACATCAGCCTGAACACAACTGTGCATAACTTTACACATCAGACGTGACTCAGCCGTTTTAATCCTCACATTCTTCTTCTTCTTCTTCTTTTTTTTTCACTAAATCTTTCCAGTTTCTGAGTCTCTGAACCCCCTGTAGCTGCCATGGCCACCGTCTGGCTGTCTGAAATTCTGGAGTCACCACAGTTTAGGATTTAATTGGTTTGAACAGACAGACAGAGAGAAGAGAGCGTGAGATAAAGAGAGACGGGAGGATAAACTGATGGATGTGGGATATTTGATGTGTCTTGCGTTCTCTGTTTCCACCGCGTGCAATCCTTCTTTGTTGTGCTTGTTTACGCGTGTGTGTAGACAGGCCTCATATTTACCTGCTGAGCCATCCTGATGTTCGAGAACCACCGGGTAATGCTGGGCGATTGATGACACACACACACACACACACACACACATACACACATGCTGATGGATTGAGCTGGATTGAGTCAGCATAAAAAGAAAACCACACCAACGACGAAAAAAGTGTCTTCGTGATGAAGTACAGTGATCTGAGAGAAGGAGGAAAAAAAACGAGAAAGTAAAACGCTGTACTCGTCCGACCTTTTCCAAAATTCACTCTCTCCACTCATCCGTGCCTCAGATCTGTGAGATGTCCAGCGCGAGGTGAGCAGGAGCGAGAGACGAGGCCTTCACGCCTAATTGCACTTATTACAGCAAGGCCCGCTGATGGATGGCTCTGAAGAGAGCGATAGGTGTTCAGCACAACGTTTAGAGATGGACAGATATGAAGGGGAGGAGAAGATTGAGTGATATTCGAGGGCGAGAGAAAATCCGACATCTCCGAGCTCTCCGGCTGTCATCTGTCTTCACTGAAATTTTAATTCCAAGGATACAGATCTGGGGGGAAGCTTCCTCCAGAGGTTTTTCAAGAGGTATGTTCTCCACCATGATCCATCACACTTGGTAATTCATTTACATTTATGAAATTTGGCATACAATGACCTTATACAGAGCCACGTACAATTATCTGAGCAGTTGAGGTTGCTAAAGAACCCAGCATTGGCAGCTTGGAGATGCTGAAATTTGATCTCACATTCCTCATATCAGAAGTCCAACACCTAAACCACTAAACTAGTGTTTTGTATTAAATAAACACTGTGTGTGCTGTTATAGTAAAAGAATAACGGATGGGATAAAGTTACTGAATTACTGTTATCACCTCAACATTCCTCTAAAATTTCTCTAAATCAGAACATCCAAAGTATTTGTCTCTTCTGAGTTTTTTATGAAGCACACCACACTTTTAATTGAAAAGATGGAACAGAGGAATTCATGACATTAATACAATCCACAGAACCTGCAAATATCCTGAAGCTCTCTACAAACACACCTCACTGCTCCAAAGCACTGACGCTGGAGACTTCCTTCTCCTCAATCCACCACCTTTTTCACCAAATCAATTTAATTTGGCTTAATTTGTTCCTTTGTACCAAAGCAGATTTACAGATATAAAAAGGCTGGCTCATTATCACCACCATCATCACCATCATTACCAACACCATCATCACCACCACCATCATCACCACCACCACCATCATCACCACTATCGTCATCGCTCCATCACCACCAACACCATTATCACCACCATTGCCACCACCATCACCACCACCAACACCATCATCATCACCACCAACACCACCATCACCACCAACACCATCATCACCACCAACACCACCACCATCACAACCAAAACCATCATCACCACCATCATCATCACCTACACCATCATCACCACTATCGCCATCGCTCCATCACCACCAACACCATTATCACCACCATTGCCACCACCATCACTACCACCAACACCATCATCATCACCACCAACACCACCATCACCACCAACACCATCACCACCATTGCCACCACCAACACCATCATCATCACCACCACCATCACCACCAACACCATCATCATCACCACCAACACCACCACCATCACAACCAAAACCATCATCACCACCATCATCACCACCACCATCAACACCACCATCACAACCAAAACCATCATCACCACCAACACCATCATCACCCGCAACACCACCACCACCATCACCACCACCAAGGTCTGTAAGCAGGAACAATAAATCCACAGATCTCCTTCAGACGGATCTCCTTCACTGTAACATATCAGATATCTTGTATAAATGATATTATTTGTAATATATGAATGTAGTGAACATTGTAAGTACAATTTGTGGTTCAAAATATGATAAATAATTTAATTTCTCATAAATTTCAAATATTCAAAATTTCAATTCAGATTCAAATCGTTTTGTACTTTTTGATTCCTATAAATTAACGATTAAAAAATGATCCTAAACGTTTGGAAATATTTCATTAACTTTAGATTAAAAACTCAAAAACTTTAATTTAATAAATCAATTTTAAATTCTATTTTTTAATTGAAATTGTATTTGAGTCGTTTTACATGTCTATATTGTTAATAAATAATAATAATAAATGATTAATGATCTTGCTGTTATAATTCGCTCCACTCTTCTGGGAAGATTTCCAGTTGATTTTTGAGATCAGACACTGAGGGTGGAGGAAATAAGGAGACTCTGGTTTTAATTTATAAATGTTCAGTAAGGTTGAGAAAGTGTTGGGAGTTTTTCAACACCAACCTTCACACCAACAACCATGTCTTCACGGAGCCCAGGTTTGTGTACAGGAGCATCATCTAGATCGGTTGTAATGCTGAAGCGTACAGAGATGTTCTACACAGCGTATATGAGTGCCAAGGTCAGGGGTGCACTTACTTTTTAACAGAATTTAATTTAGTTTAATCCCAGAGCTGGATGTCTTTTTTTCTCCTCAGTGTGAAGTGCTGTAATATTCATTAATCTTTAATAACCCGCTTTGTCCTGGTCAGGATTTGTTTTGGATTTGGAGCAGATCCTTAAACTGTGAGAGAAGAATGTGCAGCAGATCAGTGCAAATCCACTGTGAGGTGTCACACACTCACATCCACAGCCGCTTACAGGAGCCTCTGCTTCCACTGGAGCTTCGAGCCAAGCGAGTGTCCGACATGAGCTGCTGCATCACCACCTCCATCATCACCAGCAGTGTCATCGGCATCTTCACCTCAGTCACCATCACCACCTCCACCATCATCATCAACATCATCATCATCTTCACCTCCATCACCATCACCACCTCCTTCATCATCATCATCATTATCATCATCATCATCATCATCATCATCATCATCTTCACCTCCATCACCATCACCACCTCCTTCATCATCATCATCATCATCATCAACATCATCTTCACCTCCATCACCATCACCACCTCCTTCATCATCATCATCATCATCATCATCATCTTCACCTCCATCACCATCACCACCTCCATCATCATCATCCTCATCATCATCATCATCATCATCATCATAATCTTCACCTCCATCACCACCACCACCTCCTTCATCATCATCATCACCCCCACCACCTCCTTTATCATCATCATCTTTATCATCATCATCACCACCATCACCACCTCCTTCATCATCATCATCTTCATCATCTTCATCATCATCACCACCATCACCACCTCCTTCATCATCATCATCTTCATCATCATCATCATCATCACCACCATCACCACCTCCTTCATCATCATCATCATCATCATCATTTTCACCTCCATCATAATCACCACCTCCTTCTCCATCAATTTTAATCATCTTAATCATTATCTTCACCTCCATCACCACCTCCTACATTATAATCAACACCAGCAATATCATCAGCATCTTCACCTCCATCACCATCACCACCCCCTCTTCCATCATTATCATCATCTTCACCTCCATCATCATCACCATCACCATCACCTCCATCACCATGCTCCTGGGCCTGCAAGGAGGAACAATACATTATATCACATGGTAGAAGATAAAGTGTCTGCTGTGTGTACAATCTGATACAAATCTCTAAATCTGTAAACAGAACTGAACATCTCAGACACAGAATATCAATTCAGTCCCGCTGGATTTTGGATCCTTCTCCTGACCTCACATACTCCTGCTTTGAAACACGGTTCCTGTTTTGGACACATGAAGGATTTGCACTGAGTGTGGAGCTGTCAGGTTTTTGCGGATGGAGAAAACAGATGTTGATCTACTTCTTCCTGACCGGGTGACAGCTCCTGAATAATTTAGGAGCTCCTCAGAGGACTCCTCTTCCCCAGGCTGGAGACGAGCTGAAGGTGTTTTTGTCAGGAGTGTCAGTCCGGGTTCTTTGTGCTCAGCCCGTGATGATCTCCGCGAGATGCTCCTCATTTCCATAATACACACATCTTCCGTCCCGTGAAACTCGCCTCCAGACGTTCCAGACATTTAAAGGCGACTCGTACGTTCGGATTCTGTGGAACGTGTGGGTTTTGTGATCAGCGGAAACGACCCAGACATCGGCGTCGCAGTGCGCTACATCGCCTTTATGAGCCGAGTCGAGATGAAATGGAGGATACGACCGATTGCTTTTAATATAGTGTCTGATCAGGAAAAGTGTGTGTGTGAGGACACGGGGCCTGAAGCGAGCTGTAAAATCCTCATTCTGGAAAAGTGCAGTGGCCTCATCATCTGAGCTGAAGATCAGAAAGTACACACACCGCAGTGTAGAGCAGTTATCAAAGAGAAAAAACACTGCCAGAGTTCCTGTTTATCCTCTTCATATTTCTAATATTCCTGATGTTCCTGATCTTCCAGATAATTCTGATATTTCTGATATTCCTGATATTCCAGATATTTTTTATATACCTGAAATTCCTGATTCTTCTGATATTCCACATTTTCTGGAAACTCCTGCTCTTTCTGATACAGTATTCCAGACATGTATGATATTCCAGATATTTTTGATATTCCAAATATTTATAATATTCCTGATCTTTCAGATAATTCTGGTATTCCTGATATTTCTGAGATTCCTGAGATTCCAGATATTTCTTACATCTCTGAAATTCCTGATTCTTCTGATACTCCACAGTATCTGGATACTCCTGCCATTTCTGATACAGTATTCCAGATATGTATGATATTCCCGATATTTTTGATATTCCAGATATTTTTTGATATTCCTGATGTTCCTAGCTGCTGAAGGACCATCTACACCTGCTTCACCTTCATTTACACGTGTTTGTGATCACAGCCATGTTCATTAACATGAGAATGTTCTAGATGGTCACATTTCCTGCTCTAATTCATGAACTTTCAAAAAAAAATAGCAGACGTTCATATTACTGATTATATTCCAGATCAATCCAGATTTTTTTTTAATCTGCATTTATTATTACACTGTTTGGGCAAAAGTATTGGGACACCTGACTTTTCCAGCCACAAACCGTCACCACAACATTGAAGGTACACAAGTGTATAGAATTTCTTTCCTTCACATGGGAACACTGACTACACTTCAGATCTCCTCACCTTCTCACCTACACCAGTACCTGACTTCACTAACACCCTTGTGGCTGAATGAATCTCCACAAATCTCCATAAAATCTAGTGGAACATCTAAATGTGGAATGGGATGTTCAAGAAGAAGCACATAGCATGTGAGCATCTTATGCTCAGGTGTTGAATTCCAGGCTGATGAATGCTGGTGGATGTGAGGAACAGGATGGATGGAGTGAAGACTCCCTGATGTGTGTGTGAGATGTTGTGAGGGTCCAGTCGCTGCAGTGGGACGAGTGTAAAAGTGTTGGAACGCTGTTACGTCAGTGTGTCAGTGTCCTCGTGTCTCTGCGGCAGACAGACGGGGTTACAGCTGTTCCACATGTGCTTGCATCAGCAGATTCATTGTGAATTCTGCGTCTCACCTGTTCACTTCCATTTCAGTTTCAGTCTGAAATCCTGCCTCCTGATTGGCTGAGAGGCTTCTCCTGTTTCTGTTCATAAACACACCGCACTCGTCTTTATCTATCTATCTATCTATCTATCTATCTATCTATCTATCTATCTATCTATCTATCTATCTATCTATCTATCTATCTATCTTTAATGTTGGATGTATGTTTGCCTCCGTCTGAGCCCCCATCTACCCCCCACACACACACACACCATCTCTCTATCCCTTTCTCCATCTATCTCTCTACTGTTCCGCTTTAATAACCTTTAAATGTTCTGTTTCTCCTCTTCTCTCTGGACCAGGTCATTTTCCCCAACATCTTCACCTCTCTCTCTCTCTCTCTCTTTCTCTCTCTCCCTCTACCTCTCTTTCTTTCTTTCCTTCTTTCTTTCTTTCTTCTTTCTTTCTTTCTTTCTTTCTTTCTTTCTTTCTTTCTTTCTTTCTCTTCCCTCATTCCATCAGTGTGAGCGCGGGAGCAGTTTTACTGAACGACCCATTTACACACACACACACACACACACACACACACACACACACACACACACACACACACACACACACACACACACACACATTTACAATGTAGATTACATTAACAATGTAATCTAATATTTAAAACAAATCTAAACACACACACACACACACACACACACACACACACACACACACACACACACACACACTCGCGCGCGTTACGTAACGTACGGAAGGAGACTCCAGTGTCAGAGGTGCAGCAGGAGAACGAAGAAAGAGGGTGGTGTGGGGGGTGGGGTGGAGAGAGAGAGAGAGAGAGAGAGAGAGAGAGAGAGAGAGAGGGGGGGGTGAGAGGCGGGTGAAATGAGATGAGAGTCAGTCAGTAGAGATGTAGTGATGGAGCAGAACGGAGTCACACTCATCCCTCAGTGAGTATTTCCTCCAGGCTTTCTATCTTTTTTCCTTTTTCTATCATTTAATCATTAAAGTCTTTTATAATCCACTATGCGCGTGCCATGTTCTACAACTCATTATATAATACCCATCATCATCTCCATCATCACCAGCATCACCATTATCACCATCTCCATCAGCGCGCGCACCTTCACCAAGCAGACAGATCATAAAGTTTATTATCTTACCGGAAATGCACTGATGCGATTTCTCACTGTATATTGTGTTTTATTTCCTGTGTGTGTTTGTGTGTGTGTGTGTGTGTGTGTGTGTGTGTGTGTGTGTTTAGTTTCTTCTGCAGGGCAGCGCGCGCTGAGCTCCCCGTGTCTTGCGCCGAATCCTAAAGAAAACTTGCGCTCTGAAAAAAATTCGAACCGGGGACGAGATGCGCGCTCACGCGGACGTGCGTGTATGTAAGAGTGTGTGTGTGTGAGTGTGTGTGAGTGTGTGTGTGAAGGAAACTCAGACTTTGACGATCGTCCCGTGATTCAGTCCGGAGCATGAGGTGCGTAACGGGGGAGGAGGCGCGAGGAGCAGCAGCAGCGGTGCGCACGCGGACCACCGGTCCCACGTGGAAAACACGCGCACCGAGAAGTGTGTGAAGGAAAGGGTGAAGGAGAGAGAGAGAGAGAGAGAGAAGTGGAAGTCATGGGCATCCAGCACCTTCTGCTACTCCTGATCTACCTGGACCCGCTGTGCGCGAGCAGGAAACCGGGGAAACACGCGCCGCGGCGCACCGCGAAGGCCCGGGAGCTGAACGCCACCGTGGCCGCACCGACCGCGCGCACCCCAGTCCCTGCCCCTGTTCCCGTTCCGCGGGCCCGCGCGCCCCCGGGGGACCACGACACGTGCCTGGGCTACTACGACGTGAGCGGCCAGTACGACAAGGAGTTCGCGTGCAACAACACGGACCACCGGTACTGCTGCGGCAGCTGCTTCCTGCGCTTCTGCTGCCCGGTGCGCGGCAAGAGGCTCGAGCAGCGCTCGTGCACCAACTACAACACGCCCGACTGGGTGAAGACGCAGCCGCCGTCGCCCGCGCCCACCGCAGACCCCTACGACCCGGCGCTCGACCGCACCAACACCACCGTCTACATCACGTGCGGCGCCATCGCGCTCGTGCTCCTGCTCGGCATCGCCGCCAAGGTGGCGTACGACAAGGCCACGCGCCCGCCGCAGGAGATGAACGTGCACAGGTCAGTCCTCACTACACTCCAACCCAGACACTCCAGAAGGTCCAGGTGGAGCTGAGATGCTCCTACAGGAGGAGGAGGAGGAGGAGGAGGAGAAACCTGGAAAGTCACCCGGAATGAGTGAGAGAAGATAATTAATGAAGTATCTTTTAAATCACAAATATTTTGGAGAAAAATCAATTAATACTGATAGAGAGATGGAAAGAGAGTGAGGGATAGAGAGAGTGAGGAATAGAGAAAGTGAGGGATAGAGAGAGTGAGGGATAGAGAGAGTGAGAGGCGAGGGCGAGAGAGAGACATTGAGAGAGATGGATGAAGAGAAAAGAGATAGAGATAGACAAGAGAGATTGAACAAGAGAGATGGAGAGAGATATAGCGAGACATGGAGAGAGTAGGGAGAGAGAGAGAGAGAGAGAGAGAGAAAAGAAAGAGGGAGAACAAATGTAAATGTTCTGCACTTACATGATTAGCTGAGATGTGTTTGTTAATAAGTGATGGTTTCCATAGTAACAGCTCATTCCCAGGTACAGTGTGTGTGTGTGTATGTGTGTGTGTGTGTGTGTGTGTGTGTGTGTGTGTGTGTGTGTGTGTGTGTGTGTGTGTGTGTGTGTGTGTGTGAAACTTTGTGGAAGGAGTCTCCAGTGTCATTCCTTTGAACAGTCATTATTATGGTATAGAATTAAAAATGAATAAGAATTTAAAGACGGAGGTAAAAGTCTTGCGTTCCTCTGGTGTTCTTTGACTTTTGTATCCTGGAACCCTGGTGATCTTAAAATCGTGGTGATCCAGAAACTCATCATGAAATCCTAGTAAATGTGTGTGTGTGTGTGTGTGTGTGTGTGTGTGTGTGTGTGTGTGTGTAGAGTAAAACGTGTCCCAGCTGTACCCTGGTTTAAAGTAAATAGGTTAGATGAGATGATGGTCCATGATGTGCACTACTTTACACTCTGAGAGAGATAAAATATCCTCTGCTTTTTAAGGCTCCGTCCCAAATTCATGGCCTGGAATTAATCTCAGGTTCTTCATGTTGTTTTTATAAACCCATAGATACAATGTCAGATTTACTCCAGGATATCATCTAATCTTCAGAACCCATACAGTCACTAGAAACTTCACAAAAATCCTAATGGCTTCCATTCCAAAAAAACATCAACCTCATGGTTCCTCTCACATACATAGTGTGTTTGTGTAAATCATCATCTCCATCATGAGAACCAAAGAAACCATCTTAGAAATTAACTGGAATCTTAATGGTGTTCTAAACGTCTCTAATGGTGTCCAGTAGACACCAGCATGTGATCTACAGCAGTAGACACCAGCAAGTATCCAGAGACTTTCGAATGTTCCTTAATGGGATCAGGCAGAAGATACCAGCAATAGAAGGCAACACATTCAAGACATTCCAAACAAACCAGTACAATTCCCATTTTAACCATTATAACCAGTGCAATTCCCATTATAAACATACAAAACTAGTACAATTCCCATTATAACCATTATAACTATTTAAACCAATACAATCCCCCTTATATTAATTGAAAACCAGTGTAATTCCTTTTATAACCATTGAAACCAATACAGATTAAATTTCAACCATTATAACCAGTACAATTCCCATTATAACCATTCACACCAGTGTACTTTACACTCTGCAGGTTTCTGTGTTATTGTGTAAAAGCCTACTGAACGTGTAGATATTCACACACACACACACACACACACACACACACACACACACACACACACACACACCCCCCCCCCTGCAGTGTGTTTGTGTAAACGGTGTATTAATGAGCAGATGAATGATGACTCGGGTGTTTGAGGAGGAAGTGTACAGTACAGTGTTGGGAAAAGAGAACGGATTAAATCTGTAATCCGGCTGATTGAGTGAGCAGGGCTTTAAATTCCCACGTCTCTCTTCCATTTCACACTGAGGATTTACTCGGGATTTACTCGGGATTTACTCAGGATAACGTGGATGTGTGTTACGGGGTGATGATTCAGTCGTCCTGTTCCACACCAGCTCTGTGCTCCTCATACACCTGCACCATTTTACCTTCATCTCATTATAAACGACCCTGGTGGAAACGAAGTGTCTGAGGAACCGCACTGCTTCTGATCATGATGAAGATATTACATTTTCTTACTCAAATAACCTGATCATCACCTTCTCTTCTCTTCTCTTCTCTTCTCTTCTCTTCTCTTCTCTTCTCTCTTCTCTTCTCTTCTCTTCTCTTCTCTTCTCTTCTCTTTCTTTTCTTTTCTTTTCTTTTCTTTCTGTTTTCCTCCTCTGTTCTGTTGAACATGGTCCTGCAGAAACCTGTTTCCTTCCTGTGTCCAGGTTACATGTAGTAGTGAAGCTCTGAGGTTTTCACACCCAAAGGAACCTGTGAGGAACATGTTTTATAGATAATGAGTGTTGTAGTAGCCTTATAGCTTATCTAACACACTGGCTGGTGGAGTTCTGATGGTCCAGACTCCAGACTGATCTGTGTTTCTCACTGAAAGATTGTGAAGAAGAGAGAGTAATTAAGTTCTCCTCCACACATATGCATCAAGAAGCTGTTTCACGTACATCCACTTACACAGTCAGATTTTTCTCAGAGTATCTCTCATTTTTCCTTTCCTTTCCTTCTCCCAAAGTTCTTGTGAGTGTGTGGGTATTAAGACTTCTCTTAATGTGAGTGTGTGGAGTAATGGTATTCTCACTCTGCATGTGTGTGTGTGTGTGTGAGTGTGTGTGTGTGTGTGTGTGAGTGTGTGTGTGTGAGAGTGTGTGTGTGTGTGCTGTAGAACACTCTTAACTGATGATGTTCTGATGTGCAGGATGTCATGTTTTGCATTCATACTGAGGTCTGATCAGAAGTGAGAATTTGCCGAACTTTTGTCGAGTAGAAATGAGACAGGAGGAAAAGGCGTATCTCCAGCACAGGAACGATGTGGAGGATGAACTTCCTGGTCATGAGAGTGATGAAAACTGTAAACAATCACAGCAACCGTGGAACTCTGCCAGGAGTAAATACGGATTACAGCGTCAGTGTCCTGCTGTTTATTCATCGCGAGTTGCTGGCCAAGTGCCAGAGCTCTTTTAGTGTGTGTGTGTGTGTGTGTGTGTGTGTGTGTGTGTGTGTGTGTGTGTGTGTGTAAGGGTATATATGTGTGAGTGCTGAGATGATCTCATTTGTAAGACACGGCAGTGGGAGATGTTCTCTCCTCTGGGAGGTTCTGTGAATATTTAATGGGAAGGAGATCTCAGCGTGTTGAGACCGAGCCGCGTTCTGCTCTCCCAGATACGGCCATTAGTCCAATCAATCAGCACATCACTGACGTCTCGCTTTTCTCCTCCTCTCCTCTTTCTCCTCCTCTTTCTCATCAAGCTCTTTTCATTTATGCCCTTATTTAACTGATCATAATGCAGCTTTTTTCATTTCCTCTGTTTTCCCTTCAGTGCCTTTCTCATTTACTTTATTTTATTTCCTATTTTATTTTCTTTCTTTATCAATATTTCCTTTCTTTCATTTCCTTTCCTTTCCTTTCCTTTCCTTTCCTTTCCTTTCCTTTCCTTTCCTTTCCTCTCCTTAGATTTTCTTGTATGTTCTTTTCTTTTCTCTTCCTATCTTTTCCTTTCCTTTCCTTTTCTTTCAGTTCTTTTCTTTTTTCTGTCCAATCAGATTTCAGCCTCTATGTGCTGTCATGCAAATCTAATCTACCCAGGGCCTTCAGAGTCAGTACTGCTGGCCTTTCTACCATAGAGAATATTATCAATGAGTCTGATTCTTTAACCAATCAAATTTCAGATTCGCCTCACAGGGCAGCTTGCTGGCCAGAATAGTGTCAGCATTTTTCTGTCCTCTGATTGGTTGGTCAGAGGGAAACTGTTACAGCTGAGTTCGACTGGTAAAACACGTGTGTAGCTCTGCACAAAAATCTATTTAAAAGAAAAGCTAGACATGGTGAGGAGGTCGGCCAACCCTGAAGGGTTTGTTCACCACTTCCAGTACCACTGGATTACAGCCTCTGGGGGGCGCTGCACATTATCAGTCTGCACCTCTGGTGAGTAGGTTGGATTTTATTTAAATTTTTATGTTTTTGTCATTTTATTAGACAAATATTGATTCTGAACTGCTCCAGATGTTGTGCGTTGATATGAGTTGTGGTTTTAGAGGTTTGGAGTTTGCTTTAGTAAAACGGTTTTCACCTCCACATGTGAAATGCATCTCTCTCTGTAGTACCACGCATTGCGTTTTTGTATTGTTGTATTGGTGGTCACAACGTGATAGTGGTGGTATTAAGAGGTGGATTAAGTCGGGTACGTCCTCACTGAAGGCCCAGGTCCCAAATGCACCGCCCACCACTGAGTGTATGAGTGTGTAGTGTATGATGTAATGTATTGTATGGTTGTAGTGTATAAGTTTAGTGTATGGGTGTTGTGTGTAGGTGTAGTGTAGTGTATGAGTGTAGTGTATGGGTTTTGTGTATAAGTGTAGTGTAGCTGTAGTGAATGAGTGTAGTGTATAAGTTTTGTATATGGATGTAGTGTATGGGTGTTGTGTATGGGTGTAGTGTATGAGTGTAGAGTGTAGGTGTAGTGTATGGGTTTTGTGTATGAGTTTAGTGTATGCGTGTAGTGTGTAGGTGTAGTGTATGAGTGTAGTGTATGGATGTAGTGTGTGTAGGTGTAGTGTATAGGTGTATTGTATAAGTTTAGTGTATGAGTGTAGTGTGTAGGTGTAGTGTATGAGTGTAGTGTGTAGGTGTAGTGTATGGTGTAGTGTATGGGTGTGTGTAGGTGTAGTGTATGGATGTAGTGTATGAGTGTAGTGTAGTGTGTATGGGTGTAGTGTAGTGTATGGATGTAGTGTATGAGTGTAGTGTATGGGTGTAGTGTATGGAGTGTAGTGTAGTGTGTGGGTGTAGTGTATGGTGTAGTGTATGGGTGTAGTGTATGAGTGTAGTGTAGGTGTAGTGTATGAGTGTAGTGTGTAGGTGTAGTGTATAGATGTAGTGTATGAGTGTAGTGTATGGGTGTAGTGTGTAGGTGTAGTGTATGGGAGTAGTGTGTAGGTGTAGTGTATGGATGTAGTGTATGGGTGTAGTGTATGAGTGTAGTGTAGGTGTAGTGTATGAGTGTAGTGTATGGTGTAGTGTATGGGTGTAGTGTGTAGGTGTAGTGTATGGATGTAGTGTATGAGTGTAGTATGTAGGTGTAGTGTATGGGTGTAGTGTGTAGGTGTAGTGTATGGGAGTAGTGTGTAGGTGTAGTGTATGGGTGTAGTGTGTAGGTGTAGTGTATGGGAGTAGTGTGTAGGTGTAGTGTATGGATGTAGTGTATGGGTGTAGTGTATGAGTGTAGTGTGTAGGTGTAGTGTATGGGTGTAGTGTAGGTGTAGTGTGTAGGTGTAGTGTATGGGAGTAGTGTGTAGGTGTAGTGTATGGGTGTAGTGTATGAGTGTAGTGTGTAGGTGTAGTGTATAGATGTAGTGTATGGGTGTAGTGTAGGTGTAGTGTATGGATGTAGTGTATGAGTGTAGTGTGTAGGTGTAGTGTATGGATGTAGTGTGTAGGTGTAGTGTATGGATGTAGTGTATGAGTGTAGTTTATGGGTCTAGTGTGTGTAGTGTATGAGTGTAATGTATGAGTGGAGTGTATAGGCTTAATGACCTGCTCTCCGTCTCATTGTCCAGACGAGTGTGTGTCGTTGTTTAAATATTGATAGAGTGTCTTCTTTTTCATTCACCTTCCAGACAGGGTGAAGTAATCCAGCAGTCAGGGAAGGAAGACAAAGGGAGAGAAGAAAAAGGCTCTTTAAACGTTTATTGAACACTAACCTTCAAATTAGTTTAGATTTCATTAATTACAGTTGGGGGTTTTTAGTCAGAATTACATCATCAGAATTGTTGAATAAAAGTATATCAGTGTTCTTGGCTCACCTTGTAGCTCAGATTCTAGCTCACATATTCATGTCTGCTGCCAAGTTATAAAGAAAATGGATGGATGTTGTGGATAGATGGATTTAAGAATAAAAGGAACAGATGGAAAGAGAAATCCAGAAAGATCTGCAGACTGAGTAAAGGTTAAAAGGATGAGAAATCAGAACAAACCCCACCGGTGACCTTGAAACAGAAAGATGGCAACAGGATCTTATCGATCAGTTCTCAGCCCCTGCGCACACACACACACACACACACACACACACACACACACACACACACACACAGAGGAAAGAATTGAATTGTTTACTGAGAGGTTTATTTTTGTAAAAAAAAAAAAAGGGCTGTGTCTTTGAGAAGGACAAATATACAGACGTGTCTTGTTTTATTTACTTATTTATATAATAAAGATGGTATGTATACTCAATTTTATTAATTGTATTTACATGATTGTATAAAGTGCCTTTAGAAGCTACATTTAAAGGTACTTAAAATATATGGTATTCTTCTTCTTCTTCTTCTTCTTCTTTTTATTATTATTATTATTATTAAGATGATTGTGGCCGTGCAAGGAACGAATGAGCAGGTGTGTAGGTCTGATTTTAGACCAAAAATGTTTTTATTAGAAAAAACAGATAGTTGGGTAATTGGAACAAATGGGTTATGAAGTAGATAAGCACTTTTGTACGTTGCTCTGGACAAGAGCATCTGCTGAATGCTAAAATAGTAATTGTAAAAGTAAATGGTGTATATGAGTTGGAGAGATGTTTTATATGAGTTGGATAGACGGTGTATATGAGTTGATAGATGGGCGTGTCTGAGCGGATAGATGGTGTATATGAGTTGATAGACGGTGTATATGAGTTGGATAGATGGGCGTGTCTGAGCGGGATAGACGGTGTATATGAGTTGGATAGATGGGCGTGTCTGAGCGGGATAGACGGTGTATATGAGTTGGATAGATGGGTGTGTCTGAGCGGGATAGACGGTGTATATGAGTGGGATAGATGGGCGTGTCTGAGCGGGATAGACGGTGTATATGAGTTGGATAGACGGTGTATATGAGTTGGATAGATGGGCGTGTCTGAGCAGGATAGACGGTGTATATGAGTTGGATAGATGGGCGTGTCTGAGCGGGATAGACGGTGTATATGAGTTGGATAGATGGGCGTGTCTGAGCGGGATAGATGGTGTATATGAGTTGGATAGACGGTGTATATGAGTTGGATAGATGGGCGTGTCTGAGCGGGATAGACGGTGTATATGAGTTGGATAGATGGGTGTCTGAGTTGGATAGACGTGTATATGAGTTGGATAGATGGGCGTATATGAGTTGGATAGACGGTGTATATGAGTTGGATAGACGGTGTATATGAGTTGGATAGACGGTGTATATGAGTTGGATAGACGGTGTATATGAGTTGGATAGATGGGCGTGTCTGAGCAGGATAGACGGTGTATATGAGTTGGATAGATGGGCGTGTCTGAGCGGGATAGACGGTGTATATGAGTTGGATAGATGGGCGTGTCTGAGCGGGATAGATGGTGTATATGAGTTGGATAAACGGTGTATATGAGTTAGATAGACAGTGTATATGAGTTGGATAGACGGTGTATATGAGTTGGATAGACGGTGTATATGAGTTTGCTAGATGGTGTATATGAGTTAGATAGATGGGCATGTCTGGCTTGGATATTGGTGTCTCAGTTGGATAGGTGGGTGTATATGAGTTGAGTACACCGCTTCATAATTTATCTACACTTTGATGTTGAATAAAGCTCTATCCCGCCTCTACATTCCTGATGTTTCCAGCTCACAATATTTATGCATCTATTTAAGTGTTCCTTTCTCACATTTCCAATTACTGCTCTGTTTTGCTCGCCCAAATTTAAAGTTCAACCTCAAAAACTGTGCTTCAACTTCATAAACAAACAGCATGCAAATGCAGACTCGCTCAGCTCCGACTTCGGCCCTCATTATTGGGTGGCATTTGCCAAATGCCAGTCTTGTGTTTACCATCTTTTGTAATGGAGTGGGCGACTGGTGTGAAATGACTGACTGCATTATAGTGTGTCACATCAGCAGGGTTTCTCTCGCATTCCTCTATCGATCGCCTACGTCTCTCAAACCAACCCGGGGAGGCCAGGAACCTGGCGTCCACTCTGCACATGATGTCACATTGATTAGATTTGTGTTATTTCTTTATTAAACAGGATTTACTGGGGACTATCGTGCCATCTGTCATTTTTGAGTTTTGAACTGGTTTTTTTTTTTAATCACCTGCATTACGATGTCAAATGCACACACTTAGTGGGTAAAACGTTATCATAATAATGTCTCAGGTGTCCTTATTTAGAGGATGCTGTCAGAATGAAAATGAACTCCACAGGTCCATTCATGTTCCCTGATGCACAAATGGTGGACCTCCAGGTCCAATTAAACAGCTTAAATCCACTTTTAAACGTATTCTGTAGATGGCAGGGGTGTAAAATGCTCTCTTGAGGAAAGCACAAGAGCGAGATCATTCCAACACTTTCAGATGAACAACGTCTTTTAAAGTGATTTGAAAGTATTTAACTCGTTTTTTCTTGACAATGAGCAATTTTCTACGTAGCATTATGGTATATTATTATTATCTTTTTTTTTTTTTTTTGACATTTTGCAGCCTTCATTTGGTTACATTACTCAAACTATTGGCATCGTTCATGACTCACGCTGAGAGTGGAGATGGAAAGACAAAGTCTGAAGATGGGATTTCAAATGATTATTCACTGTTAGTGTTGAGTCATGAAAAAGGCACGTCAGAAAGTGTTGCTCAGGAGAAAAAAGTGACCAACTTTCATAATCAGCTCTATGGACAATGGTTTGTGGACACCTGACCATGCTTCTTTTTGAACATCCCATTCCACATTTAGTCTCCATTTGCTCTCATAATAAGCTCCACTCTTCTGGGAAGATGTTCCACTAGATTTTGTGGAGATTTGTGGAGATTCGTTCAGCCATGAGGGCGTTAGTAAAGTCAGGTACTGATGCAGGTGAGAACGTGAGAACGTGAGGAGGCCTGGGGTGCAGTCAGTGTTCACATTGAGTTTCACTCGGGTTGGAGCTTTTTAGCAGGTGAACTTCCACATCTCCAATCCCATGGAAAGCAGCTCTTCGTGGAGCAGATCCCAACATTTGAATTTCAGATTTGATTTCATATTTCATGAATCTAGATGTCTTTAATAATTTAGAATTTTGCACCTTTGGTTTGGACCCACCCACCTTTAGTGATTGACAGGTGGTTTTTGTTGCCCTGGTGTGCTTTTTTGGAAACTGTGTTAATCTCAGTTGATGTTTCTTGGTGTTTGGTGGTGGAAATTAATATTTGTTGATGTTTGGTAATGGAGGTTGATGTTTCTTGGTATTTGGTGGTGTTTGTTCTTATTTGTTGGTTTTTGGAGATGAATGTTGATGTTTGTTTTTTGTGGTGAATGCTGATGTTTTTTGAGTGTTTGGTGGTAAATGTTGATATTTCTTGGTGTTTGGTGGTAAATGTTAGTTTCTTGGTGTTTGGTGATGAACGTTGATGTTTCTCTGTGTTTGTTCTTATTTCTTGGTATTTGGTAGTGAATGTTGATGTTTTATAAACTCTATGACCTTCATAACTATACTTAGCCATGCGAGTAATATCATAATAAATTCAATTAATTAAATAATTCAAATAATTAAATTATTTAAATGATTTAAATTAATGAAATTTGAAAATGAAAAACAACCCTCCTACATAAAATGTATGTAGGGGCATTTCTTTAAATGCTGTTCTAGAACGCTGCATGTTCTGCTCTGAGAGCAGGGTTGTGTGTCTGTAGGTGTCCTGAAGTGACGCAGAAGATAACGCTGGATGTGATCTTCACAGTTGCAGCCTCAAGGGAAGTTTAAGCAACAACAGAAGTTTTTTTTAACATAATATTTTTCATTTATGCGTCCTGGCAGGAAAAGACTTACAGTGATTATCTGAGTCCCACAGAGCTCGTCCCAGTGTGAAGCTAAAGGCAGAAAAGTGGAGTTTTCTCTCCCGCTCTCTCTTTCTCTCTCTCTCTCTCTCTCTCTCTCTCTCTCTCTCTCTCTCTTGCTCTCTTAATCTTAATCTCTCCCTTTCTCTCGCACTCTTTCGGCCAACTGGGCCACCAAAACCAGGCCGCTTACATGAGAGCAGAACTTCTGTTAAAAAAGGCCCTCCTCCTGGAAGGGGAAAACTATTTATATATTGTCCTAAAGTCTCTCTCTCTCTCTCTCTCTCTCTCGCTCTCTCGCTCTCTCTCTGTGACTTTGACACA
>NC_060912.1:11588657-11591157 GCF_014805685.1 Silurus meridionalis | reverse complement strand
CAATAAGTCCTATAGTTTTTACTGCAGCAGCGCTGACTCCACCCACTTACACCTTCATTATTCATGTTCTTATCATTAAAGGACAGGAAAGAGACGTGTGTGTGTGTGTAAAACACAGGGTGTTGTTTATGTGTGTTTGTGCAGCTCAACACTCGGTGGATGATCTGGGGTGGCACGGAGACATGGACATCCCTCTGTCATATGGTATGTAATACACAAAACATTCACAGAAACACACCAAACACACACCAACACACACTCAACACACACTAAAACACACTCAACACACACTGTCACACACACACCCAACACACTCGACACACAAAGACACACAATAAACACACACACTAAACCCCAAACTCAACACACCCAACACCACAACACACACTCTCAACACACTTATGCTCAACCCAGGACACACCAAGGGCTTTTTTTTTTTTTTGCTGAAATCGTGAACATCAATGAACTACACACTTGTGTGTGTGTGTGTGTGTGTGTGTGTGTGTGTGTGTGTGTGTGTATTAAGAAAGGCTTGGTATTTGCGCATCCCTCATGTTTATTCTGCACTGTATGTATGCATGGAGTCAGTAAGTGCTCCTCATGTGTAAAGCTCTCTGATTGCCTCCTCCTTCAGTTTTCTCCTATAAACTCGCCGAGGCTTTTACACACCAGAGAGTGTGAGGAGTTTCACCTACTCCAGCATCTTTAGCATCTCTGTACATCTTCATCACCCTCGTTACAGCAAATAAATGCTGTGGTTTACACCTGTTTCTCTCCAGGGCTGGGGATTAGGCTTGCTGTGTGTGTGTGTGTGTGTGTGTGTGTGTGTGTTGATTCCTCTACTGCAGGAGGTATTAACTTGCTCGAGATCATCCTGGATTTAAACCCGGCTTTTACCAAACAGCTTGACGTGTTCAGATGCTGATCATACCTCCGGGGTTTGGAATAATTTGTGTGGAAAAAAGCTGGTGTGTCGAGATGTGGGGTGCGATGATCTGATTTGTGTTGCATCACCCTCATATAATTCTAATAGCTCCTGAACTGATTAAATAATAACTTTTGATATCAGACATATTTATCTGCTGTTATCAAGATAGTTCTTTTAACCCTTTTTCTCCTTGTAAATTCTTGAAATTTCCTTGGTAAGGAATCAAGGTTAAGTGGTTTGTTTGGTTTTACTGATCCGGTTAAGAGGTTCCTCTGGTTAAACATCATACCTAATGGTTTGGCTCAATTTTAGTCTCCAGGGATTTGGAGTAGTCCATTATCCTCTATTGTGTCTATCACTGGATATTTCTCCTGCTCACTATCAGCTCATGAAGCTGGGCTTGTACACAAGAACGTTGTTCAATATGCAAATATAGACTTTTAATCAATTAGCAGACACTCAGATAATCTATCCCATTCCCAAAGTAATTGTCACCAATCCCACCAACTCCCCACCAATCCCACCAATTCCCAAATCAATTCCTACCCATCCCACCCACTCCCAAAGTAATTCTCACCAATCCCACCAACTCCCCACCAATCCCACCCACTCCCAAAGTAATTCTCACCAATCCCATTAACTCACCACCAATCCCACCCACTCCCAAAGTAATTCTCACCAATCCCACCCACTCCCAAAGTAATTCTTACCCATCATACACAATGTAAATGTAAACATCCTCACAAATCCCACTCACTCAAAAAGTATTGCTGAGAAAAAAAAACGGACAGATTGAAGGCAGGATGATGATCCACAAACTAATCAACCCTATTAAACATATCATTTCTATGTAAATCCTGGTGTGGGGAATTGAGGACACCACATTCTCAGTTAAAGAACAGAAACTGGATGGTATTTAACTGCTACAGGCTGTAAATCATTTACATTTACATTTACATTTACATTTACATTTGTGGCATTTAGCAGATGCCCTTATCCAGAGCGACGTACAAAAGTGCTTTGAGTCTCTAGTAATGAATAAATCTACACTGGTACACCAGATTACAAACTTAATATAAATATAACTCTTGAATTCTACAAACTTGGAAAGTGCTAATTTAGGTATTTCAGGAAGAGGTAGGTTTTCAGTCGTCGTTTGAAGATAGTCAGGGACTCTGCTGTACGGACATCTAGGGGAAGTTCATTCCACCACCTCGGTGCCAGAACAGAGAAGAGCCTTGAAGTGTACTTACCTCTCATTCTGAGAGAAGGAGGTACCAGTCGAGCAGTGCTGGAGGATCTCAGACAGCGTGGTGCAGTGCGAGATGTGATGAGGTCACTGAGGTAAGATGGTGCTGGTCCATTTTTGGCCTTGTAGGCAAGCATCAGTGTTTTGAATCTGATACGTGCAGCTACTGGAAGCCAGTGAAGGGAGCGCAGCAGTGGGGTGGTGTGGGAAAACTTGGGCTGATTGAACACAAGTCGTGCAGCTGCGTTTTGGATCATTTGCAGTGGACGAATAGCGTTCAGGGGAAGACCTGCCAGCAGAGAGTTGCAGTAGTCAAGTCTTGA
>NC_060912.1:11521157-11581157 GCF_014805685.1 Silurus meridionalis | reverse complement strand
GAACCACAGCGTGTAACAGCCCTATCTGAATAGATCTGTCCTGAGGCGAATGTGTGTTCATTGTAGGAGTGGAATGTCAGCCTGCAGGCTGTACACACACACACACACACACACACACACACACACACCACACCCAACTGTGAAATTAATCAAACTTGTGGTATGAGAAGCGAGCAGCAGAACCAACTCAAATGGCCGTGTGTGTGCTGTGTGTGTGTACGTGTGTGTGTGTGTGTGTGTGTGTGTGTGTGTGTGTGTGTGTGTGTCCCAAATCATACTTTCTTGTCTGTATATGATTGTGTGTATTTTAGTGTGTGTGTGTGTGTGTGTGTGTGTGTGTGTGTGTGTACGGATATCAAACACAATTCCTTTTCTTATGGTTACATTCACCAAAACACTGATGCTAATCAGCTAGCAATGAACAGACTCTCTGTCTAATATCTAATAACTCAGAATGATGATTTTTCTAGATAGGGCACTTTGTTCCAAGCGAAAATATGCTGTAACCATGGAAACCAGTCTGTAATTTTAGGAACTTTTACCTCAGATATGAAGGTACATTTACTGAAATAATAACAAATTACACCGAATTCATGATTGGCATGAATCTAATTCTGATTGTCATTGAAGTCTAAAACCGTTGTCATAAAATGAGGAATATCATTCTCAAACTTTTCAAGTTTCTCAGGATCATCTTGCTTTTCTCATGTGTGTAACATTCCACCATTTCTGTGAGGAGAAGTAAATCCCAACTCTTCTCATTTGATAGAGCTGATTATATTGCACTGTATGGACAAAAGTTTGGGCACCCTGACCTCAAGATTGGTATGTGCTTCTTTTTGAACATTTTATTCCACATTTAGTCCCAGTTTGCAGTTAAAATAAGTTTAATAAGTTCCCACTGTTTTATGCAGATGTTTCACTAGATTTTGTGGAGATATGTGGAGAGTGGATAAGTTACAAGAGTGTTAATAAAGTCAGGTACTGATGTAGTTGAGGTTCACATTCATCCCAAAGGTGTTCAATAGGGTTGGAGCTATTAAGGGGGATATTTCACCATATCCAACGCCATGGAAAGCAGATCTTTCTCCTAGTTCAATTGAATGGAAAGATTCCATGCTACTGCTTCCAGAGACTCATATACAATCGTGTGCTTCCAACTGAAAAATGGGGTCTGTGTTGTCCCAATACTTTTGCAGATATAGTTTGTAAAACATTCTGGAAGTTTCTACTCCTCAGTAAGTCCTAACGACATGCTATAAGGAAGCAGTGAAGCGTACAGGCGAGCTCTGGTTTGTAAATGCGTTTGGTTGCAGCGAGGAGGTGAATCTGTGGGGATCGGGGAGTGCTGACCTAGCGGCTAATACGTTACTTCAGGACTGGTCATTAGCATGCAGCTGCGGCGAGCAGAGAATTAGCAAACTGCACAGTCCACACAAACAGCACCGGCCTGGAGATTCATCAGATTTAGCTTAATTATTCATTTCCTGTGAGAAGAGGAAGAAAAGGAGGCAAAGTATCAACAAACGATGAACGAGGGACCACTAGCGTCTTAGTAACACCTTTTAACATGCAACATCGGGCCTTCAAGTCCACCTCTGGGATAAAAGAAGACTGTGTGTGTGTGTGTGTGTGTGTGTGTGTGTGTGTGTGTGAGAGAGAGAGAGAGACCTTTTTTTTTTATCTTTTCTGCCTTTTTATGTATAGGAAAGAACAAAATCTTAATCTTATATTCCTTGGAGAAAGGTTTGTGGACACCTGAACATAAGATTAGGATGTGCTCCATTTCACATTTAGTCTCCAGTCACTCTTATTTTGCTCTTCCCTTCCAAGAAGATGTTTCACTAGATTTGGTGGAGATTTGGTGGAGATTTGGTGTTGATTTGTGTGAGATTCGTTTAGCCACAAGGATGTTAGTAAAGTCAGGTACTGATGTGGGATTGGAGTTCAATGATTGGAGTGAGATGAGAAGGTTCCCGATGTGCAGTCAGCATGAAACATTCATCTCAAATGTGTTCAATGGTATTAGCAACAGCAGATCGTCCACTATATTCTACCCATCTAAAGCAGATCTTCATGGAGCTGGAACAGGTTTAAGTCTTGTAGTTCATGTGAAGTGAAAATTTCAACAATGTGTGCCTGCAACTTTGTGGGAACAGTTTGAGGAAGAACCACATATGGGTGAAAAAGTCAGATGTTTTTTGTCCATATATTGTATGTATGTATCTATTGAACTGTATAATTGCATGTTCTGTCTCCGCCCATGTCTCCGCCCCGTCTCCGTCCCGTCTCCGTCCCGTCTCCGTCCCTTCATGATACCCATTGATTACCCTAATGTGTTCACCTGATCCATGTCATTGATTGTCACTCAGCTGATTGTATCTGAATTAGTTTTGCTCTTGAAGACAAACCAGTCGATATTATGCTTTTATTTTTATTAGCTACACTGATTTACTACGTAATAAACCTCTTAAAGAATCGATAGAAATGAAGGAGTAGAGTGTTTAACCCGGTTCGATCCCACAGAGACGTCTGATCGTTAATAAATCACGTCTGACTTCTGATGGATTCTCAGAGCGAAGACTCTGCTCTAAACCTGCACCTCGAGCTAATTATAAACACCTGGATTCAGGATCGGATTCCGTTCAGTCTGAAAGCCAACGTACTTCAACGCAAAGGAGAATTTGTGTCTGGGGAAACGTCTGTAACGAGATCGAACACATCTGCGTTTCCGCCATGTTCCACAGCACCTCATTAGGAGGAAAGTCAGGACGTTGCTTTATTTTCTGTTTTCTCAAATTCTGTTTGTTTGTAAGTTTTAAAGTGAAAACACACACACACACACACACACACACACACACACACACACACACAGAACACACACATCAATAACTGTGTTACACACAGCAGGTGTCATGTTTTAGCAGCTCCAGCTTCGATATATATTTCAATCGATCAGAATATGTTGTATTTGTGCAAGAAACTTTCACATGAGCATAAAGAACCCGCCATGTCCTCGATTTAAAGCTTAAACACTACTTGATAATAAGCTAAATAAAAGCAGGAGGGAGCTTCCGTAAGTCTCCTTGAATAAGTACTGATGTAGGTGAGGTGAGAAGGACTGGGGTGCAGTCAGCATTCATATCCGTCCCAAAGATGTTTACTAGGATTTATAGAAGGAGATCTTTCACCATATTCCACCCATGTAAAGCAGATCTTCATGGCGCTGGCGTTGTGCACAGGGGCATTGCCATGCTGGAACAGGTTTGGATCTCCTAGTTGATGTGAAGGGATAATTTCATTCTCCTGCATCCAAAGACGTCCTACATAATGGTGTGTCTGTTTTTTTCCATCTTTGGTATCCTCTTTCTTGTTTTCTAGAACTTTGTGGAAACAGTTTGGAGCAGAACCACATATGTGGTATTTTTTTTTACTGGAGTCACTTTTTACTGACTGTATATGCTTTGTGTACTTTGTCCACCACTGGTGCCATGTTTCCTCCGGCTGGGTCTCAAATAACGCTGTGCACTTTTTTCGCACTAGTGCACTGGATAGGGTGCAGGTAGTGTAGTGTAGTGTAGTGTAGTGTAGTGTAGTGTAGTGTAGTGTGCAGGAATACACTGAATCGAGATGCTTCCTTTTTAACAACCAGTATGCTGCCTGAGATCATTAAGCTGTACACTCTCTCAGGTTTGTTCTCTAAACTTCAATCGAGTCAATGCTGCGATCAGGATCAGGCCAATCAGCGAGCCAAACACTCTCTGGCTCCTCCCACTCCATTAGGGCTAATTGGCGAGGTGCCAAGAGTCGCCTCGTGTTCTGTTCATTGTGAGAAATGATCCCACTCAGTGCTCAGCTGACTGTGTAGTTACTGCTCGATATCTGTGTGTGTGTGTGTGTGTGTGTGAGTGTGGGTCAAGATCACACACTGAAGCTATTCCACTGGGTAAAGGGCAACGTTTAGTGAGTCCGGTTCCTATGGAAACCGTGCTTTACAGAGGTCTTGGGCAGGGAGCATGCAGGAAACTCTTACACGCTCTCACAGTCACACACACACACACACACACACACACACACACACACACACACACACACACACACACACACACACATAAACACACACATAAACATACACACACAACATTTATTACTATCGAACGTATTCCTAATAAACCAGGAAGAGACACAAAGAACTATATATGGGCATCAACACACTCCCACTACAGGCCACTCTTGTGGTGATCTGTAGAACACTTGATATCACACCCTGGAGAAGGTGATATAACACACACACACACACACACACACACACACACACACACACATACACAGCAAGAGAAAATGGTCTGCTCTGGGCTGCGATCAGGGAGGAGGAGATGTTAATAGAGAAATGCATCATGGGATACAGTGGACGTGACCTGCAGCCAGACTGTAGAGAGTTTATTTGCTGTATGGTCCAGTGTGTGTGTGTGTGTGTGTGTGTGTGTGTGTGTGTTGTGTTCCACGGCTAGAGGTTCTTGTTTTTCCATTTGCTGTGTCTCAGGTGTGTAACTTCAGGGTCTTGACCTTGTTCTGTGTGTGTGTGTGTGTGTGTGTGTGTGTGTGTGTGTGTGTGTGTGTGTGAGCGTTCTTACGTCAATCCTCTGTATAGAAGCGGTTGCTGTCTCACCCGTGCTCTCGCTGTCCCAGTTACACAGTGTATTTTAAAACGTTCCCTGATGGACTGAAGTGAATTGTGCCACTGTGGCCTTCCTGTTCTACACCATTACACACCCTCACGCATGAGTCCACCTCACCCTCATCATCTTCCATGTTCTGAATCAGGTACGAGTTCATGCCGGATTCACTCAGACGTTACTACCGACCCGATCGCTCACAGAATGACTCCCTGGGGGCGGAGTCTGTCTATGGGGAAGTGCAAGTTTAGCGATACTTGTTGTGAAAAAATGAATTTGGGGCTCAGTTAAGACCTCCACAACATATTTGTGTGTGTTTATGATGTGATATTGGTCTAAAAATACATTTTTAAAGGTCTTGAAATGTATCTTTGTGAAACCTGCAGAAAGCCTATTGTATATATTTAGGACAGAGGCACCTGAAACTTCTAATGTCTTTACTTTCATCTGTATGTGACGTTTTTCTCCTGACAGCTCTCGGCCAATCAGAGCACAGTGTTTTTAGAATTATATTCATGATGAAAGTGATCCTTTTTATTCTGAGTAATAATAATAATAATAATAATAATAATAGTAAAAATATGCTGCTGGTGGGAGATTGTGATTGTGTTGGCCGGCGTATGTACATGATCAAAAAGGTGCCCTGAATTGTCGTTTCTCTCTCTCTCTCTCTCTCTCTCTCTCTCTCTCTCTCTCTCTCTCTCTCTCTCTCTCTCTCTCTCTCTCTCTCTCTCTCTCTCTCTCTCCGTAAAGTGCGCTTCTTTATCCGGGATCCGCTCTGCTTCCGGACCTTTCTGCAGCTCTCAGGGCCGTAATTTCACCCCACTGTCCTGCTTTGAAGCTAGAATTTAGCTCACATTTACTCCAAATGTCCTCGCTTTCATCCCATGTCCATTACGGACGAGACGGGAGGATGGACAGGCGGATGGACAGCATATCAAATATGCTGATTAACACTAATGCAGGGTGACGTTACGGTCCACATGCACCGAATCACACCCTGAGATAAAGTAGTGCCAGAAGATTACAATGATTCACATGAGAAAGAGAAAAGGACTGGGATGGACAGGTTCAGGAGTTTCTGCAGTAAAATTGAGGCACTAAATGATTACACAGGTAGTCATAATGTTACACCTGGTCTTATATACACTATATTGCCAAAAGTATTGGGACACCTGGTCATCAGTACGGTATGTGATTTTTGAGCATCACATTCCACATTTAGTCCCAATTTTCTCTTCTAATTCCCTCCACTCTCCTGGGAAGATGTTCCACTAGATTATTGAATGTGTAAATGGATATTTGTGTTCATCAGCCACAAGGGTGTTATGAAAGGCAGGTTTGGGGTCTTCCAAAGCTGCTCTACATACACCTGAGGTGATGCAAAGAACTATGGAATAGTGAGAAACAAGTGCACACTCCACTTCAGGAAGGAGGGTTTTTTAGAACACAGCCGGCATTTAAACAGGAAATTCCCACAGAAGATGTGAGTGTGCTAAAGATAGAGTTTAAGCTGAGTGTGTGTGTGTGTGTGTGTGTGTGTGTGTGTGTGTGTATGTGTGTGTGTTATCTTTGCACGGTCGGTGGTCTGTAATTAGTGCAGAGCTGATAGCAGCATCAGAGGAGCAGGAACGTCTGAGAAACTCTCAGCGCTTTACAAAATCACCGCCGTTTGTTGTTGCTGGTGTAATGAGGATGTAGTTAATACCATGAGTCATCCTCACTGGGTTTCTTCTACAGATAGGTGAGAACCTGCCCATGCAGCGGGCATACTTCAGTTTAATCAACGTCATCATCAACGTGACAATAATGACGATGATGTTTATGATGTTTATGATGATGATGATGATGATGATGATGATGATGATGATGATGATGAGTGTAATTTGATTCGATTAGATTCAACTTGATTGTCAGTGTGCAGTGTTAAAGTCCAGAGCCAGTAGTTTTCTTTCTAATGAAACATCTTAAAACTTATGCAGCAGAGGTAGCTCTCTTGGTCTTCTATTCCTGGAGTCTTCATAAGATCCTGTTTCATCATAGCGTTTGATGGTTTGGAGACTGCACTCGGGGACACATTTAAAGACCTTGAGATTTTTCCGACTGACTGACCATCTATCCTGAGTGTTTCTTGCTATAATATGGATTTGTACAGTAGTTGCAGTAGCACTAATACGGTTATTGACTCTGTACAACTGATGGTCTAAAGCACATTAAGGAGGAAAAAAAGTCACAAACGTTCTCTCGACAAGGCTGAAACTGAAACCCATTCTGGGTGAAGACCTCGTGAATCTGATGAGAGAACGTCATGAGTTTAGTCATCAAAGCTAAATAGAGCTACTTTGGACAATCAGAAATATCAAACATATTCAACATGTTTTTGTTTTCTACATAATTGTTCTTTCAAAGTTCGGATTCTTCAGCATTAATATACAATATTGAGAGTTGAGAAGGTGAAGGTGTGTCCAAACCTTTGACTATATATAGATGCGATTCACAACTCGATGCATAGCCAACGATACGATACATTAAAGATACGTATGAAGCAGTTACTGATACGATACGATTCACCCGTATTACGATGCAGTGCGATACGATTTCATTCACACGATTCAAAAGAAAAAACATTTGAAAGTTCACATCAGTTTACTGAAGCGCCTTCTGACCTCTAACACATGACCCCTTTAACAAACACGCCTTTATAGTGCAAAACAGAAAAGATGAAATAAAACCAAATGTTCTTTTCCTGTGTGTCTGCAGGAAGTCACAGCTCTGCCTCTGCCAGGTTCAGCTGAATTCTATGTGACTCTCAGGACTTTTTATTTTATAGAAATAAATGGTCTTTTACGATGCAGATGTGTAAAAAAACGGTGCATCGTGATACAAATTATATAAATGTGACTTCTTCTACGACAGCAGTCAAACCAGGAACCAATAGGAAGAACCTGATGACCAGCTAACGCACAGACTTCAAACCACCTCAGGGAAAATGTGGAAATGAGTCAGGAAGGCAGTAGAGCAAGAAGAGGAACGTATTGAGTTATGGAGGGAAAAGAACAAAATGAAGACAGACAGCATTAATAATGTACATTTTAGTGTCTGAGATCATTATGGGATCATAACATCATGTGGGTTGCAGTATTTGAGTTCAGTCGGTTGGATGCTGGTGGGAAGAAACTGATCTGATTTTAATAATCATACTCGTATAATAACAATTCTAACATTAGTAGTAATAATAATATGTTTAATAATATTTGTATTTCTACAGCGAGTTTTGTACACATGGTAAAACTTGTGTAATAATAATAATGGAGTAAAAAAATATTTGATTTAATTAAAAATAACAGTAAATAAAATGAATTCTGCAGAGAGACAAAATAAAATAATGACAAACATTTTAAACATGGAAAAAAAAATGTCAATATTAAATACTAATGATATTAAACTAACTTATATAAACTGAAGAATTTCATTTTCATCTCACACACACACACACACACACACTCACACACTCACACACACACACACACACACACACACACACACACACTGATTATTTGGTGGTGTTTATTTATTCAGGACGTTGACAGAAAGGTTTGTTTTTGTGGACGAGGCTCGGGGACATGCTGCTCTGTCATTTCATTCTTCTCCCAGAGACGCGAAAGGAATCCCTGCAGTCCTCCACACACACACACACACACACACACACACACACACACACACACACACACACACACACAGGGGAATAATTAACGCAGCTCATTACTTCAGCCTGAGTGCTTGTGTTTATTCCAGACGTTGTGAATAAGGTTTATATTTATGTGCACAGGCGCTAAACCCGGGCAGCTAATCAATATCACTCACATCTCTCTCCTGATCCATCACTCCATCAGAGAGAGAGAGAGAGAGAGAGAGAGAGAGAGAGATATGGAGAGAGAGAAAGACGGACAGATGTAAAGAAACAGAGAGAGAGAGAGAGAGAGAGAGAGAGAGAGAGAGAGAGAGGATAATGGGGGAGAAAGACAGACAGGGAAAATGAAAAGAGACAGACAATTAGAAAGAAAGAAAAAAGAAAAAAGAAAGAAAGAAAGAAAGAAAGAAAGAAAGAAAGAAAGAAAGAAAGAAAGAAAGAAAGATGCAGTGAGTCAGATAGAGGTAGAGAGAGGAGATGGAGATAGAGATGAATGGATGGATGGATAGATGGATGGATGGATGACAGACAGACAGACAGACAGACAGACAGACAGACAGACAGACAGACAGATAGATAGATAGATAGATAGATAGATAGATAGATAGATAGATAGATAGATAGAGAGGGAATAAATGCTGGGAGACGTGTCAGACAGCAGCGTCTCACACACACACACACACACACACACACACACACACACACACACACTGGGCTGTGGCGTGTTGAGGCGTCAGAGTTAATTGGCTGTATTTCTCCGCGTCCCCGCGGGACTGTGAGGACTCTTGATTAGGTTCCACAGAATCAATCAGAGAACACACTCAGCTCTGGCGTGAGGATCTGCAGCAGAGCAGCGGAAACTCGAGGAGCAGCAGCACGCATGAGGAGTTCATCACAAAACGAACAAGAAAGAAACTTTGTTGCTGAGACACGTGGACGAGAAGAAGAAAACGTTTACATCAGTCTCATTCTCATGGGACCGCTGTCTTCATTATCACAACCACAGTGACATCGTTCACTTCAGCGTCTCGCTCATCAGGAGGAGTTTGTGTCACATGCTCACGTGTGTTCACCAAACCATCATCTCAAAATGTTATGCAATTCACTTATGGATTATCTTCTTCCTTCTTTCCTCTCATAGATGTTTTTCTCTTAACCATGTTTTCTCATTAAGATGTTTCTTCTCAGCCATGTTTCCTTTCTGAGATGTTTCCACTCAGCCATATTTTCTCTCAACTATGTTTCCTCTCAGAAATGTTTTCTTTCTGAGATGTTTTCTCTCTTAGATGTTTCCTCTGGCTGAGATGTTTCCTCTGGCTGAGATATTTCCTGGCTGAGATGTTTCCTCCAGCTAAGATGTTTCCACTTTGAGATGTTTCCTCTCTGAGATGTTTCCACTTTGAGATGTTTCCTCTCTGAGATGTTTCCACTTTGAGATGTTTCCTCAGGCTCAGATGTTTCCTCTCTGAGATGTTTCTTCAGGCTGAGATGTTTCCTTTTTGAGATGTTTCCTCTGGCTGAGAAGTGTGTATTTAATGCAATGTGCTGTGATGAGTATAAATATTAGGATGGTTATTTGGTGACGACAGAAATGTCAGCGTAACGCTTCAAACGCCAGCTTTAATCACTGCCTCCTTTCCAGATGTGTTCTGTAATTTTCCGGTTTGTGGCGTCGAGACGTTTTTGAGACGTTTCCTCGGCGTGAAAGCGTTCTGTATCACGTCTCCGTATTGAAGGCTTCCGCCTCATTCCGTGGCTCTGCTTTAATTAGAGGGAAAAACATGATGAGAGATGAATCCCACAGAAAACCCGACTGAAAGAGAAAGTTCTCCCCGGTCGCGTGTTTGTGTAATCAGGAGTAATTACGCCGTTTGTCCACGTTTTTTTAATGAATAAATACTTTAATGAAAATAACTGAGTTGTGACACATTTACTGTAATCAAACTTCATTTCTTATTCATTTATTCCAGTCTTCCTGCATGTGAGATGTTTGTGTTCACGTGACGCGAGTCTGATTCCAAACTCCATCCTGAAGTGTTCGCTTCCTTTTAAACTGCAGCAAATTAAACCTTTTCATTTATTAAAAATTACCATTTTTATAATTATTTTTATTGTTTTACTACTCTGTAGCACACAACCTGTGTGTACAACCAACTAACAACTGTTCCCACTGACCAATCACTGATCACCATTGCTCTTAACCTCCAATCACTGATCACATTGCTCTTAACATCCAATCACTTGTCACCATTGCACTTAACATCCAATCACTGATCGCCATTGCTCCTAACATCCAATCACTGATCACCATTGCACTTAAAATCCAATCACTGATCGCCATTGCTCTTTACATCCAATCACTGGTGACTATTGCTCTTAACATCCAATCACTGGTCACCATTGCTCTTTACATCCAATCACTGGTCACCATTGCTCTTAACATCCAATCACTGGTCACCATTGCTCTTTACATCCAATCACTGGTCAACATTGCTCTTTACATCCAATCACTGGTCACCATTGCTCTTAACTTCCAAACACTGATCACCGTTGCTATTAACATCCGATCCATTTGTTTTTATCTGTGTTCTTGAAAAGTTGTACTCACTTCCTTTTATTTATATGAGAATATGAGAACGAGAATTCAAAGAATATGCAAATCCTCGTAATTTGACAATGACATCATCTGGCAACTTCTACCATTTCTTTTCTTCCTAACGCTTCCTGCAGCCTGTTTCATGTTCAGAGCTTATTGTTTTGTGTCTTTTTCTCCCTGTTCTGCTTCCCGGCGGAGAGCGACGAGGACGTGAACACGCTGCACACGGATGACGGCAGTTTTGAGTGATGTTACTTCTTTCATAATAAAGGAGACATCAGTTAAATCTGTGGTTATCCCTGTTAGCACTGACGGCTCGCTTCACTTCGCTTCACAGGAGGATTCTGGGTAAATTCTGACATTGCAGACTGCTGTATTATTATTATTATTAGACTGTATGTGAACGCTGAGAACTCTACAGTAATCACAGTAGATGTGTCTGTCAGTGCCGTGTGATGTGCTGTAACTCCAGGTGTTTCCTTTCATTACTCACATCATTGATTTATTATTCAAATCACCTTCAGACCCCTGACCTGGTGTTTCTCTAATACACACAGCATTTTCACCTCATTATTTCCATCCAGTGTTCTTTATTCCACTCTGTGAAAAGACGGAGTGTGGTCTGGGTCGTGGCACCGGAGATGATGATCTTCACATTCACACAGATTTTATCGGTTGCTTGAGGAATGTTTAGAATAGCTTTCCAACAACCTGAACATCACATCAAAAAAGTTTTTTTCAGCTTTCTCTCAAAAGGGGGAGAAGAGAGTGAATGGAGGAGAGCGGTATGAGAAAAAACAGGCCAGTTATGATTGATTGAAGAATGACATCATGCTTTTTATTTGATTAAAGTTTAATTTAAACATGTCGGTGGTTGCTGACAGTGGTGGTTGGCAGTGATGGCAGTGGTGGTGGTGTTGGTGCTGGTGGTGTTTGATGGTAGTGGGTGGTGGCAGTTGTGGTTGGCGGAGGTGTTGGGTGGTGGTTGGCAAAGGTGTTGGTGGTGGGTGGTGGCGTGATGGTTGGCGGTGGGTGGTATCGATGGTGGTTGGCAGTGGTGTCGGTGGTGGGTAGTGCTGGTGGTGGTTGTCGGAGGTGTTGGTGGTGGCGGAGGTGTTAGTGGTGGTTAGCGTAGATGGTGGTGGTGGTTGGTGAAGGTGTTTGTGGTGGTTGGCGGTAGTGTCGGTGGTGGGGGTGCTGGTGGTGGTTGGTGGTGGTGTTGGTGGGCAGTGGTGTTGGTAGTTGGAGGTTGTGTTGGTGGTGGTGTTTTGGTGGGCGGTGGTGGTTGGCAGTGGTGCTGGTGGTTGGCAGTGGGGTGCTGGTTGGTGGTGGTGCTGGTTGGCAGTGGTGCTGGTGGTGGTGGTTGGCAGTGGTGTTGGTGGTGGTTGGCAGTGGTTGATTGGGTATTTCTGGCTGGAGCTTTAAAGCAGAAATTCTTGTGTATAATTAATGAACGCTTACGGTTTGAAGCTGGAAGAGGGACGTGTGTGAAACAGCCTAATTTTTTTTCCCTTCAGAGGACGTGTTAATGTAGGACAGTTTACATTTATAGACTCCGCAGGGGGCTGTCACGTTTACATCTCTCTCTCTCTCTCTCTCTCTCTCTCTCTCTCTCTCTCTCTCTCTCTCGTTCTATCTCATTCTCTGTTTCTCATTTTTTTATGAAAGATACGTTAGTGTCTGATAGAGAATTAAAGGAAGAGAAAACTGTGTGGAAACTTATGGGGATGAATAAAAAAATTATGAAGCACAAGTTAACAAGTTAATCGACAAAGTACATCGAAAAAATTCAAATCTAAAATCTATAAGAAATGTTCTTTAAAGTAACAGAGGGTTACTAAGGACAGAAAAGTGAGGCGGGGCTAATGGGTAGATCACTCAGAAGTCAGATGTACATCTTTGAGGATTGTGAATCATGTACTTTAGATGTTCCCCAAGATTTTGTGGAGATTTGTGTGAGATTTTATTCAGTTACAAGAGTGTAAAGTCAGGTACTGATGTAGGTGAGAATGTGAGTTCTGGGGTGCAGTGTGAAAAAATTCATCCCAAAAGGTGTTCAATAGGGTTTGTAGCAGAAGATCTTCCTCACACTTCCAACCCATGTAAAGCAGATCTTCATGTAGCTGGCTTTGTGCACAGGGACATCATCATGCTGGAACATGTTTGGGTCTCCTAGTTTAAGTGAAGGGAGAATTTCCTGCAGCATCCAAAGACGTCCTGTACAAATGTGTGCCTCCAACATTTGGGGAAGAACCACATATGGCTGGAAAAGTCCTAATACTTTTGAGGTGTAAAATTAACTCCAGTCTTTCATCTAGCACTCTTCTAAAAGTGCTGTGTAGAAACCTGGGACAGACTGTTTCTTTATCTGAAAAGGGTCTAAAGAAAATTCTGTTGATGAGGTTAAAGCAGCTTCAATAACATCAAATACGGGAAAAGTTTTTTCTGTGAGTCAGAGAGACTTTTGGAGTACAGAACATCCCTCTGACGTGATGAGGCCTGTATTTAGGTCACTCACACACACACACACACACACACACACACACACACACACATTGCGTTGCTGAAATGGCCGCTGGTTTCTGTATCTGAAGTATCTAAAAGTGATGATAAATAACCCAGTAAAATAATTGCGTTAAAAAGGGTGGGGCTTTTTATGTGTGTGAACAGATGGCGCTTTCTGATGACATCATCTCAGCGCTGGTGTACGGGACAGAAACACAACCATACACATTTACCTTTATGTGCTTGGAAAATAGAACTTTCATAAATCATAGATTTACAATATGTTCAACAGTGTTGAGTGTGTGTGTGTGTGTGTGTGTGTGTGTGTGTGTGTGTGTGTGTGTGTGTGTGTGAGGCCTGTTTGGGATGAAAGCTGAGAGGTTGCAGGTAAGCAGAGTGCTGTGTGAAGTGGATAATGAAGGGGTGAGATGAGATGAGATGATGGAGCCACTCCACTCACCGTCTATGCACTAATCATCCTTGTTTGTTTGTTTGTTTATTTGTTTGTTTACTTCTTCTCTTAATTGTGCTCATGTTATCTGTGTAATACCTTTTCCCTTGTTAGTTAGCTTACAGCACTACAACACAATCTGATGCTGTTCTCTTCACTGAGACTGATACAGAGGCCACGCCTTCTTTATTGAGACTGGCAGATAGAGAGGCCACGCCTTCTTTATTGAGAATGACAGATACAGAGGCCACGCCTTCTTTATTGAGGCTGACAGATACCGAGGCCACGCCTTCTTTATTGAGACTGGCAGATAGAGAGGCCACGCCTTTTTTATTGAGACTGACAGGTACAGAGGCCACGCCTTCTTTATTGAGGCTGACAGATACAGAGGCCACGCCTTTTTTATTGAGACTGACAGATACAGTGGCCATGCCTTCTTTATTGAGACTGACTGTTGCAGAAGCCACGCCTTCTTCATTGAGATTGACAGACACAGGGGCCACGCCTTCATTATTAAGATTGACAGACACAGGGGCCACGCCTCTTTCACTAAAATTAGCAGACACAGAGACCACAGAAGTTCTCCAATCAAACTGAGTTTAAGCCCCGCCCCCTTTTGACACCGATATCTATGCTATTGTCCATCCGGTGTTTGATTGGTGTTTGTTCCTCTCTCTCTGTTTCCCAAAACACTCTCCTCCAGCACTCAGTGAAAGGCGAAAGGACGTGTTCTCGTCACGTCACGTGGCACATTATCTCCACGGGAAGCATTTCTTCCCGTCTCCAGTCTCCCTGTCACCCAAAATTAAGAGCTGTGAAGCGTTTTCCGTATGATGTTTATCGTGTCGCCTTGTTCATGCCGTTTTTACCCGCACCAGAATGAGCTGATTAGCATGTTAATCAGGAGCTGCTTATCAGATACTCACACAGCAGGGGGAGTAGTGCAGCTGAGAGCTCATCACTGTGCTGGGGAACGAGACGTGAGGGGTTTGTTTCTCTGCTGCATTCTCATATATACCTCCATCTCTCTCCCTCTCTCTCTCTCTCTCTCTCTCTCTCTCTCTCTCTCTCTCCCACTCCCTCTCTCTCTCTCTCTCTCTCTCTCTCTCCCTCTCTCTCTCTCTCTCCTCTCTCTCCCTCTCTCCCTCTCTCTCTCTCTCTCTCTCTCTCTCTCTCTCTCTCTCTCTCTCTCTCTCTCTCTCTCTCTCTCTCTCTCTCTCTCTCTCTCTCTCTCTCTCTCTCTCTCTCTCTCTCTCTCTCCCTTCCTCTCTGTCTCTCTCTCTCGCTCTCTCTTTCTCTCTCTCTCTCTCTCTCTCTCTCTCTCTCTCTCTCTCTCTCTCTCTCTCTCTCTCTCTCTCTCTCTCTCTCTCTCTCTATCTGTCTCACAGGAACCATCATCACGACTACACGAGCCATGTGGACCTCACTGGATCTCACACGCCTAAAATCGGTAAGGAAACTTTTACATTTTCATTATGAGTTACCTTTAACCTGACAGCAGGGCTTTATGAGTGGCTCTGGTCCTGCAACACACACACACACACACACACACACACACACACACACACACACACACACACACACACACACACACACACACACACTGCTGTTATATAATATAATGCTGTTATTGAATATACTACTACTACTAATAATCATTTTTATTATTATTGTAGATAGATAGATGGACAGACGGACAGACAGACAGACAGAGAGACAGGCAGACAGACAGACAGAGAGATAGATAGATAGATAGATAGATAGATAGATAGATAGATAGACAGACAGACAGACAGACAGACAGACAGACAGACAGACAGACAGACAGACAGACAGATAGATAGATAGATATGAATTTATATTTATGCATTTTCATTTTCAAACAAAAATGTAATAATGTGACCAAACCGTCCACAATAAACCATTTATACAGTAATGAAGTACAGCAGAATAACAAATAAATAATAATTTAGTAAATGAGATAAAATCAACATGATGATGATGATGATGAAGATGATGATGATGATGATGATGATGAAGATGATGAAGACGATGCTGCTGATGATGAAGATGATGATGATGATGATGTTGAAGACAATGCTGCTGCTGCTGCTGATGATGTTGAAGACGATGATGATGATGCTGATGTTGAAGATGATGCTGCTGATGATGAAGATAATGATGATGATGATTAAGATGATGATGATTCTGATGTTGAAGACGATGATGATGATGATGATGATGATGAAGAAGATGATGATGATGATGAAGAAGATGATGTTGAAGACGATGACGCTGATGTTGAAGACGCTGATGATGATGATGATGAAGATGATGATGATGAAGATGATGCTGATGTTGAAGATGATGCTGGGTGCGAGCGCGTTCTCAGCTCAGGTCACAGCTGGAGTTTGAGATGTTTGGAGCTGATTTTCAGTAATGAGAGTAGAATTGAGACGAGACCCGGGGTGTTGTTGGGAATCAGTGAGCGTGAATGAGATGAAGTGAGGGGAGGCGTCGCCATGACGACAGGAGGAGAAATGAAAACTGCAGCGCTGCTGATTGAATTACAGCCCAGAGTTCAGCCCCAGTTCCATTTAGTGCATGTGTTCATCCTGTAACTCTGTGGAGAAAAGGATTTTACACGCATTAGTGACGCTCCTCACACTCACACACACACACACACACACACACACACACACACACACACGGCTGTGTTCAGAGTTTTGACACAATAGAACACAATGAAACAATAGAATAGATTAAAGAAATCTGACTGAATGGAATAAATAGATAGAAAAGAACACACACACACACACACACACACACACACACACACACACACACACACACTGCTGTTCTGGAATTATACAGGTGATTCTGGAAAATTATTTGTTTATAATTAATTTGTTGAATTATTTCTGCATGACAGCATTCAGTTAAATAAAACATAAATACCCCAGAACTCCTACACGCCCCCTAGAGTCTATTTACACACCAGTGATTCGACTTAACCCCTTTATAAACCCTTTATAAACCCTCTATAAACCCTCTATAAACTTTGGACCATGTAGACCCTCTATTAACCCCCAATATATTAACGCTATTAACCCCATCTATAAACCCTTTATAAAGCCTCTATGTGTGCTGTATGTACATGTGATTCGGGGTGTTTATGGTTTATTTAGTTTGTGTGATTACTGATGCTGTGTCTCTCTTACTTGGGTTTGTTAGGACACAGAATAGAGCGATACGGTGAGTAACGACACGGTAACGCTCTCTCTCTCTGACACCCCCTCTCTCTCTCTCTCTCTCTCCTTTTACTCTTTTCTTTCTTCTCTCTCTCTCTCTCTCTCTCTCTCTCTCTTTTGGAGGTTGGTGTTTATACAGTTGTATATTTGTAGTTGTGTATTTTCACTCTGGTGTTGAGGCACAGAGGAACTCTTCCTTTATGCTTTGACTGAATGAACCAGATCTGTGTGTGTGTGTGTGTGTGTGTGTGTGTGTGTGTGTGTGTGTGTGTGTGTATGTGTGTGTATGTATGTATGTATGTAGAGTACAGACCATAAGTTTGGACACACCTCATTCAAAGAGTTTTCTTTATTTTCATGACTATGAAAATTGTAGATTCACACTGAAGGCATCAAAACTATGAATGAACACATGTGGAATTATATATGGAATTATATACATAACAAAAAAGTGTGAAACAACTGAAAAATGTCATATTCTAGGTTCTTCAAAGTAGCCACCTTTTGCTTTGATTACTGCTTTGCACACTCTTGGCATTCTCTTGATGAGCTTCAAGAGGTAGTCACCTGAAATGGTCTTCCAACAGTCTTGAAGGAGTTCCCCGAGAGATGCTTGGCACTTGTTGGCCCTTTGCCTTCACTCTGCGGTCCAGCTCACCCTAAACCATCTCGATTGGGTTCAGGTCCGGTGACTGTGGAGGCCAGGTCATCTGGCGCAGCACCCCATCACTCTCCTTCTTGGTCAAAAAGCCCTTGATGCCTTCAGTGTGACTCTACAATTTTCATAGTCATGAAAATAAAGAAAACTCTTTGAATGAGAAGGTGTGTCCAAACTTTTGGTCTGTACTGTATATGTGTGTGTGTGTGTGTGTGTGTGTGTGTGTGTGTGTGTAAGTGTGTGTATGTATGTATGTGTGTGTGTGTGTGTGTGTGTGTGTGTGTGTGTGTGTGTGTGTGTGTGTGTGTGTATGTGTGTGTGTGTGTGTGTGTGTGTGTGTGTGTGTGTGTTGTACAATGCCCTCAGTCTCACCCAGTTTGGTTCTTAATATATATCATTGCCACGAGAGTGCTGTAATGGATCACAGATCTGGGACCCACACACACACACACACACACACACACACACACACACACACTGCTGTTCTGGAATTATACAGGTGATTTTGGAAAATTATTTGTATATAATTGATTTGTTGAATTATTTCTGCATGACAGCATTCAGTTAAATAAAACATAAATACCCCAGAACTCCTACACGCCCCCTAGAGTCTATTTACACACCTGTGATTCGACTTAACCCCTTTATAAACCCTTTATAAACCCTTTATAAACCCTTTATAAACCCTCCATAAACCCCCTTATAAAGAACCCTTTATAAACTTTTTATACATTTCATTAATGTCTAAACCCCAATACATCTTCCATAAACAAATTAAGAACTATGCGTTCTTGTGACATTTGGATTGAACCCTCCATTAACCCTGTATGAACCCTCCATAAACCCTGTATAAACCCTCTATAAACCCTGTATAAATCCTCCCTTAACCCTGTATGAACCCTCCATAAACCCTGTATAAACCCCCTATAAACCCTTTATAAACCCTCCATTAACCCTGTATGCACCCTCTATAAACCCTGTATAAACTCTCCATTAAGCCTGTATAAACCCTGTATAAACCCTCTATAAACCCTGTATAAACCCTCTATAAACCCTTTATAAACCCACCATTAACCCTGTATGAACCCTCTATAAACCCTGTATAAACTCTCCATTAAGCCTGTATAAACCCTCTATAAACCCTGTATAAACCCTCCATTAACCCTGTATGCACCCTCTATAAACCCTGTATAAACCCTCTATAAACCCTGTATAAACTCTCCATTAAGCCTGTATAAACCCTGTATAAACCCTCTATAAACCATTTATAAACCCTCCATTAACCCTGTATGCACCCTCTATAAACCCTGTATAAACCCTCTATAAACCCTGTATAAACCCTTTATAAACCCTTTATAAACCCTCCATTAACCCTGTATGAACCTCTATAAACCCTGTATAAACTCTCCATTAAGCCTGTATAAACCCTCTATAAACCCTGTATAAACCCTCCATTAACCCTGTATGAACCCTTTAAAAACCCTGTATAAACCCTCCATTAACCCTGTATAAACCCTCTATAAACTCCTTATTAACCCTGTATAAACCCTGTATAAAACCTGTATAAACCCTCTATAAACCCTCTATAAACTATGTACATGTGTGTCATCTGAATCTAACCCTTCATGATCTCTGTATAAACCCTGTATAAACTATGTACATGTGTGTCATTTGCACTAAACCCTCCATTAACCCGCTATAAACCCTCTATAAACCCTGTATAAACTATGTGTTATTTGGACTAAACCCTCTATAAGTCCTGTATAAACTATGTATGTGTATGTCTTTTAGACTATGTAGACCCTCTATTAACCCCCAATATATTAACGCTATTAACCCCCTCTATAAACCCTTTATAAAGCCTCTATGTGTGCTGTATGTACATGTGATTCGGGGTGTTTATGGTTTATTTAGTTTGTGTGATTACTGATGCTGTGTCTCTCTTACTTGGGTTTGTTAGGACACAGAATAGAGCGATACGGTGAGTAACGACACGGTAACGCTCTCTCTCTCTCTCTCTCTCTCTCTCTCTCTCTCTCTCTCTCTCCTTTTTACTCTTTTCTTTCTTTCTTCTCTCTCTCTCACTCTCTCTCTCTCTCTCTCTTTTGGAGGTTGGTGTTTATACAGTTGTATATTTGTAGTTGTGTATTTTCACTCTGGTGTTGAGGCACAGAGGAACTCTTCCTTTATGCTTTGACTGAATGAACCAGATCTGTGTGTGTGTGTGTGTGTGTGTGTGTGTGTGTGTGTGTGTGTGTGTTGTACAATGCCCTCAGTGTCACCCAGTTTGGTTCTTAATATATATTGTTGCCACGAGAGTGCTGCCCTAATGGATCACAGATCTGGGACCCACACACACACACACACACACACACACACACACACACACACACACACACACACAATCACTGGCCTTGTCCTAATTGCTTGTATTACTTTGGTATCGGAAGAAGAGTGCAGCTAATGACCCCTCTTTCTCTTTTTCTCTTTCTCTTTCTTCCTCTCTTTCCAGAAAAGCCTCGGATGAACAACATCCTGACGTCACAGACAGAGCCGTATGATCTGTCGTTCTCGCGTTCCTACCAGAACCTCACCCACCTTCTGCCTTCGTACGAGATGCCTCTGAAAGGTGACCTGGGTATGCTCTCCTCCCTCCTTCTTCATCACCATCACTCCATCATCCTCATTACAGAGTGCTGTGGAAATTTGAAAATGTCTTGTCCTCTTTCTCCACATTGATCTCTCACTTCAGACCCAAGATTCATCACACACACACACACACACACACACACACACACACACACACACACACACACACACACACACAGATTTGGTTCATTCAGTCAAAGCATAAAGGAAGAGTTCCTCTGTGCCTCTACACCAGAGTGAAAATACACAACTACAGTACACTGTATTAGAATCAGTGTATAAATGAGGCTCCAGGAATGAAGAAAACTATATAAATTAGATGAAGAAACTAAAGATGAACATGTGTATGAGTGAGTGAGATAAACAAAGATGAGATATAAAGTACAGAATAAATTGTGTTATTTATTCTAATAACATTTATTTTAATAAACAATAAGCTCCATATGACTGAGGAGAAGCGATGGTGACAGGAAGTGCAGTATGAGAACGAGGGGAACTATTTCATTTTAGAGCATCATTGAAACTAGAACAGGAAAAAGGAAAGATGAGAACGAGGCCTATACTGTATATTTATATATATTATGATATGAAGGTAGGAGAATTAGAGGAACTTTAGGAACTAAATGGAACTAGGAAAATTTGAGAATTAAAAATTTTACAGGAAGTAGAAGAAACTTGACGAGCTATGAAAATTAGAAAGGTCAATGAAATGGGAATACTAGATGAAGTATGTAGACCTTGAGGAGCTAGAAAATGTGGAGAATTTAAGGAAATAGGGGAGCTGGAAGAACTAGGTGAACTTCAGGAGCTAGAGGAACTTGAGGAACTAAAGTTCACAAGTCTCAAAAAAAGCAGAATCAACAACTCTTGATGAACTGTGAATTCATTTGGACTTTTTCAAAGCTCTTTCAATACCTGGAGTGTTGCCTGAGGGGCTTCTCCATCTGACCTTTCCTCTGTGAAGGTCACACTGAGAAGCTGGACAGGGTTCAGTTACAGCTCCAGTGAAAGCAGCTGCCAGATCCTGATGTGGCCTTCATTACACATTCACCAGTCATTACTCCTGCTACATGGCCTTTCGTACACAACTCCATTTCACACTGTTCCACAAGTCAGCATTCAAACAGGTGTCATAACCTCAGGGGTGTTTGTGTGTGTGTGTGTGTGTGTGTGTGTGTGTGTGTGTGTGTGTGTGTGTGTGTGTGTATAGAGATATGAACCAGGCTAGCTGGGGCTGTTTAGAGAATTAGATGTGGATAAATCCAGGAGGATTCCAGGAGGAACCTGAAGAGGAGAACCGGTGTCACTGTGAGAAATTAGTGGGGAAATTACAAGTTCAATTCCAAAAAAGTTGGGACGATGTGTTAAATGTAAATAAAAACAGAATGCAATGATTTACAAATGTATTTAACTGGAAAACTTTACAAATTGAAGGAAAACATTTTAAATTTTGAATATTGAACATATCGCAAAAAAGTCGGGACAGGGCCATGTTTTCTGCCATGTTTACTGCCATGTTTACTGCTTTACAGGGCCATATGTGCAAACTGCCCATTCCATAGGCACTAATGTTCTCCTATACCATCAGAGATGTGACTTTCTGAACTGAGTGGTGATAACAAGTCACATGGTCCCTCTCCTCTTTAGTCCGGAGGACGTGGTGTCTATGGATTTAAAAAAGTAATTACAATTTTGATTTGTCTGACCACAGAACTGTTTTTGCCTCAATATATTTTTAATGAACTTTGGTAATGAACCGATGCAGTGATTTCCATCACAGAATCACAACTGTTTTAAATGCAGTGCGGGCCTGAGATCATGGCCATCCAATATCGATTTTCACCCTTGTCCCTTGCGAGATTTCTCCAGATTTTTTAAATCTTTTGATGATATTATTTACTATAAATGATGACGATTTAACTGTTTTATAAATTTGATGTTGAGGAACATTATTATGAAATTGTTCCACAATTTGTAGACAAGCCATCAAATTAAAAATGACTTAATTTTTTTCCATAAAAGTGGTACATTTCACATAGCTGTTGGAGCTTTGCAGTAGTGAGGAACATTAATGAAGATGTAAGAAAATTGGATCTCATGCATGCCATTTCTTCAGGTGTTTTATTTATTCAACAAGAACATGGAAAGCTTTGAGTTAAGAGCTTGTTAGCATTGAGTTCTGTGGTGGTAACTGTGAGGCTAGTGCAGATCAAACACACTGTCTCAGAGAGCAGCTTGATGTCCACTGACTCTGGCAATAAATCGACAGAAAGGAATAGGCATTAATGGATGACACACTGTAAGGCATACCATGAAACCAAAGGGTGATCAAAAAAGGAGAACTTTAGTGAGAAGAAAGAAAAGGAGGTGGAAAGCTATAATGGTGTCCTGAGTTTCTGTGTAACAATAAAACCCCAGGCTGTTGGATCAAGTCACACATGCAAACTCTTGATCAGAAATGTTGTCTGAAAAACTAATGACAAGGAAAAGAGGGAAAAAGTCTAACCTCATCTCACACTGCACTTCAGTAGGAACCAACCACAGGACTGGCAGAGCGAGTTTCATTTGAGAGCATCACTTTAACTAAGAGGAACAAGACAAATGAAAGGATAAGAATGATAATAAACTAGAAGAACATTAAGAAACAAGGAACAATAAAGATAAACCTTGCTCCAGGGTCCTGGGATCAATCCTGAGCTCAGGTTACTGTCTGCATGCGGTTTCTCTGGGTTCCCTGCTAACTTCTGGTTTCTCTTTACTATCATTAATAGTGTAATCTCTGGGGTTAGTGGTGTAATCTCTGGGATTAGTGGTGCAATCTCTGGGGTTAGTGGTGTAATCTCTGGGGTTAGTGGTGTAATCTCTGGGGTTAATGATGTGAAATCTGGCATTAATGGTGTAATGTCTTGGATTAGTGTTGTAAAGTCTGGGATTAATGGTTTAATGCCTGGGGTCAATAGTGTAATTCTTGTGGTTGATGTAGAGAAATGAAACAGGTGCTACTCAGCGGAGGTGAAGCTCTGAGCATGGGGCTGCTGATGTATTACTCTAGATGAGTGTGAAACTTCCTGATGCCAGCAGTCGGCACGTACTTTGAGTCCTGCACTCTCAAGGTGAATATGAAGCAGGAGGAAATTTCCTTACTGCATCTAAACCATTTATCACCTTCCTTCTTGCAGAACAGAGGAGGCCAGGGAAATGAGGACACATTGTAAAGGTGTCACACTGGAGGACATGTACTCTATATACGGGCGAGTTTTGGAAATATTTAGCCCAAGGGAGACACTTTTTGCAGTTAGTTTTCAAAGGGACACAACCCTGAGCTTGTGATTCATCCTCTCCAGCTACAGCTCTGGTAGTGTAGCTAGAAAATGGGCTATGATATGAAGAATCATTTAATTGCTAGCTTTGATCTTATGGATTATTGGTGCTGCATCAGATTTGGTATTCTTTGTTACTGATGTATATTTAATGTCATATTCTGATTGTACTTCCAGTTTCTTCAACTGCATTTACGACAATTTCCATGTCCTCACCTGATCATCTTGTGTATCATTTTGATGTGAAATTAGAAACATCTGTAAGGATTGGTTGTTTCTTTTTGGTCCTCTTGGAAGTATCCAGATTTTCCACTATGGCAGCAATTGATGCAACTATGTCATGGTATTCCATGTGTATGGTACATGTAGAGCTACATGCTTCTTCATTGCTGCTTCAGATCTTCAGACTGATTGGTGTTGTTTGCTAAAGCTGATAGACAGGAATAAAACGGTCAAATGATGTGCAGTCAATAAGAGTCCATGTCGCTCCTCCTTCCACGGGCTGCGGTGGAGGACCATAATTAGGGCGCCCTCATTCCAGCAAGGCTGCTGCAAAATCTGCTGCTGATATTTTACATTTTGAGATGTAAAGAGCTGTTCATATGACTTCCTGACTTCTGTGGCCTGCTCAGGTTTGAGCTTGGGCAAGGTGATTAATCATAGGGGTTGTTATAAAAGAGCTGAGGCTTGTTCTGTAAACCTGGGAGGAACTAGACTAATTGAAAATGACATCTTGGATGATGGAAAGACTGATGGGTTTCATGTCAGCTGTTGGTTGCTGTCTGGTTGCTGAAGCATTTGTTCTGGTTGAACTTTTACACTTGTCAAAAAGCAATTCTCCAGAGTGGCTTTGTCAAAATAAATGTATTTGATACAAAACCAGAACATGTATATTTAGGTTGCAATTAGTGCTGATTAAAGTAATTGGTGAAAAGGTTGATCCTCATTTTAAGACTCAGCCAGAGGAAGTTCATTTCAGCATTTTGGTGCCAGATCAGTCCTTGGATTCAACTAGTAATTTTGCTTTGGTTTCATCTGTTATTTTTCCTGCTTTCCTTCTTTGTTTCCCAGGTGAGGACGACTATTATGGGAGGAAGCTCCACCTCCCCGACGTGACCCCGAAGATGGTGAAGTTGGCCCCGGAGACCCCGGTGCAGCGAGCGAAGCCACGGCGTGTGCAACGTGCGATGTCTCAGGACCATGTTCTCTCACCCGTTGTCCCACGTCGCGAGTTCACCACACCTACCTTCACGTTCTCGCAGGATCTGCTCTCGGCCGATCACCTGCAATCCCGAGATCCTTTGCTCTCACCGGACAAGCTGCTCTCGCTGCGGCGAGCCGATTTCCGAGAGAAGTCGATGGCGCGTGCCCTCTCGCACACGGACATATTTGTGCCTCCGACGCCAACCAGGGAGCGACACCACCGGATGGCGAAGGCACACTCACACTCGCAGCAGAGCGACGACGCCAGCGACAACGGCTACAGGGGGAACGACGGGCTGCTGAGCGTCAGCGGCAACAAGAGGCAGGCGTTCGCCTCCAGACGGACACACACTGTCGATCACCTGCAGTACATCCCTGGACATCACCATCACCAGTACCGCACGGCCAGCAAGAACGAAGTGACTGTTTGAAAACAGAGGTCAGAGGGAACGGAGACAGGAGGTGGACAGAATTTTTATTACACGGCAATAATATTGCACTGAAAGCAGAGGAAAAACAGGGAGAGAAATAAATAGGAAGGAAATAGGAAAACATCGGTATGGCACCGGCAGCAAAATGGAAGTGACAGACTCAACCCAAGTAAGGGGCCGAGAAAATAAGTAAAAGTTGAAGGTTCTGTGAAGGATCGTGTGGGACGTTCCAACTCCCCGTTCAGAGGGAAAGAAACAAAAAGACTGGGCAGGAGGTCACTAAACCTTTGCTGCAGTAATAGAAGCAGTGTGTGTGTGTGTGTGTGTGTGTGTGTGTGTGTGTGTGTTATTAGGCCGGATAATGGAGGCGTCCCAATTTTTCCATTTTCTTCCTTCTGCTTTTGACCTTGACTCGTTCTCGATTTCATCTTAGAGCGTCAGCATCTTCTGGGTCATTTGGAGAAATAAAAACAGAGAGAGAGAATACACTTTCCTCCTCATGCCTCCGGCCAATGAAAGGGCTTGCACATTAACACACACACAAACACACACATGTATACACAAACAAAACATGGGCTGCAGTCCAAAACAAACCAACAAAGACTTGAAAAAAAAAACAGGACTGAACTGCAGAAGCCCTGTATTAACTTTCTGCAGACATCTAAAGAGACTTACGGTTTGTAATTCTAGTTCTCAGTTTAGTTTTAGAGATTCATAGATACAGAACAAAAAAAAAATGAAAATAAAGGTCATGGGTGTGCCATGCAAGCGTAAAAAAAAACAACTGAACAAAACTACACTGGCCCATTTCATTCGAAGTGGAGTGAAGGGTTAAAAAGCACAATCAATACAGTTAACTGTTTTAACACACTTTTATGTCTTTCTGTTTTTTTTGGTATATCAACCAGCTCCTATGTGTCTCTTAGACGTTCTACGTGCCATTTTTTTCTTGCGTACAGGATTGTAAATAAGCTCTGATAGCTGTAGCTCAGACTGTAACGTTCGCTCCGAGTTGCTGGGTTTGTTATTTTTTATTAATTTTTATTTTTATTCAGACCTCCAGACGTAATCTTACTTTAACCATCCGGCCGTACAGTAAACGTGTGTGTGAGTGTGTATGTGTGTGTTTGTAAGGGTGAGTACATATAGATCATTTTATAAAAAAAAAATAATAATAAAATATGTACTGATTATAATATTTTGATAATCAGGAGTTAGTTGTAACTCACCTGACTGTTTTTCTGGAAATGTATTAGACAAACTGTTCTTGAAAATACACATATGTAAAAGTTTGGATGGTTCTGAGAGTTTCGTAATAACTTGATAACATGATGTCTGATAGGCTTTTTTTAATTCTTTTATTTCTCTTCTGGTATCGATACTGATGTCTCCGCTGAAACTGAAGAATACCTCTCGTGTTTTTGGTTTTGTTGGTCCACAGTTCGGGTTTGGTTTTATATATATATATATACTGTATACCAGAACAGTCACTACAATCACTCCACCTGTCACATCATCACTGTAACATTTTATTATTTTTTCAGAAATCACACACACGATGACTTTTCAGGCTTAAAATTTAATCTTAAAAGCTTGAGCTTCGTACCCAGACCCTGGTAATAAATCACTGATGAGGTGTATAGAGACGTGGGGGGGTGGGCAGGTGAGCAGGGTGTTGTACTGGAACATGGTTACACAGAGTTTTATAAGGACACCATGTGCCAATATTGCCATTGATGTCTATGTATAAAAACACACTGTACACACTGTACACACTACACACTATATACACTAGTAGTATTGTACAGTGTGTTCAATGTGTATAATGTACAGTGTTTCGTGTGTATAGCACACTGTACACTATACACACTGTACACTATACACATGACACACAATACCCCCTATAGACACTGTACACTATACACACTGTACACACGACACACAATACCCCCTATACACACTGTACACTATACACACTGTACACTGTACACACTGTACACTATACACATGACACACAATACCCCTATAGACACTGTACACTATACACACTGTACACACGACACAATACCCCTATACACACTGTACACACGACACACAATACCCCCTATACACACTGTACACTATACACACTGTACACTGTACACACTGTACACTATACACACTGTACACTATACACATGACACACAATACCCCCTATAGACACTGTACACTATACACACTGTACACACGACACACAATACCCCTATACACACTATACACACTGTACACTATACACACTGTACACTGTACACACACACACACAATACCCCTATACACACTGTACACTGTACACACAACACACAATTCCCCCTATACACACTGTACACTATACACACTGTGCACTGTACACACTGCGCACTATACACTGTACACACTAGTAGTATTGTACAGTGTGTATAGCGTGTAGTGTGTAAAGCACACTGTACACACTACAAATTTTACACTGTACACTATACACACTGTACACTATACACACTGTACACTGTACACACGACACACAATACCCCTATACACACTGTACACTATACACACTGTACACTGTACACACAACACACAATTCCCCCTATACACACTGTACACTATACACAATGTACACTGTACACACTGCGCACTATACACTGTACACACTAGTAGTATTGTACAGTGTGTATAGTGTGTAGTGTGTAAAGCACACTGTACACACTACAAATTTTACACTGTACACTATACACACTGTACACTATACACAACACACACTATACACACTGCACACTATACACTATACACACTGTACACTATACACAATACACAATATACACACTGTACACTATACACTCTGTACACTATACACACTATACACATTGTACAATACTACTAGTGTGTAAGAAATCTAAACACTGTTCCTGTTTATGAAGAGTCTCAGGATTCAAACAAGATTTGATTCAATCGTCCCAAATGAAACATTTTCCAGCAGCCCTGATTCTGTACCTGTATGACTTTGTACAGCACGTGGACAGGAGTGTGTCATGACATGACTTAATGTGAAATAAATCTTCTGTAAACAGATTCCTCTCAAATGGCAAACGAATGAGACGTAGACTGTTCTGATTTTTATGTTCAGTTCTGTACCGTCATCTTCATCTCCATCATCTTCATCACCCAGATTTTCCTCGGTATCATTCTCATCGTTCCTACACGAAGCTCACTGCTGTTTCTGATAAGGATCAATAAAACCAACCGATAAAAGACGGGTCTGATTTTCCTCTTTTCTCTGCTTTTTTTTTCTTTTAGCTTACTTTTAGATATAACGAGAATTATAAACAAATATTTACAGACCAGAGAGTGTGTGTGTGTGTGTGTGTGTGTGTGTGTGTGTGTGTGTGTGAAATGCTCAGAATTGTTGCAGACTTGCAGACTTTAAGTGTGTGTGTTTGTGTGTGTGTGTTTGTGTGTACATATGTGTGTGCATGCAATTGATTCCAGTTAATCACTTATCAGGTAAATGTGAATGTCAGAGTGAATGTGTGTGTGTGTGTGTGTGTGTGATGGAAAATTAGGTCCAGATCAGTCACGCTATAAAACTGTGGTTCCAGGATTCAGTAGTTTCAGTTCCGCCTCCAGTTTCTTTAGTTCTTTATTTTTCTCACTCGTCTATCAGTATGTGATCTGATTGGTCGGAAGGTCAGACGGCCAAACAAGTGTGAAAGCCACCTCACTCAGTGTGTGTGTGTGTGTGTGTGTGTGTGTCTGAAAGCATGATAAAAAGTCTAATTCTCCAGGTCCTTTCAAACTCCACTAGAGTTTGAGTTTGACCTCTGTGTGGCCGCAGAACTTCGGATTCAAGGTGCATGTTTCCATAACCTTGTTTATTTTAGTCAGAAGATGAAGCGTGTTTGCTGAACCCCTTAATACATGCTAAAATATTCCAAGATCAGCCACTAGAGTTTATACACACACACACAAAACGGTCATGGCGTTATACACACTGAGATGTTCGCTGTTACATAAAGTTTATTTCTGTTACTTAATTATTAAATGCTGTTTATGTAGTTTTATTATTTTATTTCTAGATTTCCATTTAAATGGACGGCAGAATGAAAAACATCCTTATAGTAAGTTAGAAAACTGAAACAGATTTCTGTACTGAATATACTGGATAGATGGATGAATGAATTGATAGATGGTCATATGGATCGGCAGATGGATGGATGGATGGATGGATGGATGGATGGATGGTCATATAGATTAAAAGAGGAATGGATGGACGCATAGATGATTGTTAGATGGATACATATGGATGGATAGATTGCTAAATGAATATATGAATGAATGGCTTAATGTATTTCAATCACTTAATAGATGACTGACAGATTAATGGACAGAACGTAGATGAACAGATGGATGGATGGATGGATGGATGGATGGATGGGCAAACAGATAGACAGATGGATGTTAAGGAGTCTGGTAAGGTGTTACAAAAATACACTATTCTTAAGTAAGTGAATAAAATGTAATTGTACTGATATTAATGATGACAGCTAATGATCTAAAACATACAGTATCAGTTCAACACCTTCCAGAGGGTTACAACTTAATCTGAGGAAGAGGAAAATTATCCCACATGATCTTTCCTTCTTTCATTCTTTCTCTCTCTCTCTCTCTCTCTCTCTCTCTCTCTCTCTTTCTTTCTTTCTTTCTTCTTTCTTTCTTTCTTTCTCTGTCTGTCAATTTCTTTGTATCTTAATATCAGTCTTTCTGTCTCTCTTCCTCTCTGTCTGTCTTCATTTCACTCTGTCGCTCTCTGTATGTGTTTTAGTATGACTCTGTCTATCTTTATATCAGTCTATTTCTCTGTCTCTATATCAGTGTGTCTCTCTCTGTCTGACTTGGTATGGAGGAAGAGAAGAACGGTGCTTCAGTGCTTCCACTTCTCTACGAACAAAAACTCACTCAGACTGTAAATGGAGGAAGATTGAGCTTCTATTATCCCCAGTGTCTATTTGCATTTAGATGGAAAAAAGAAACACAGCAGGTCAAACGGCCTTCTGAATCTGTCTCACTCTCACTGAAGGAAGAGAGAGAGAGAGAGAGAGAGAGAGAGAGAGAGAGAGAGAGAGAGAGAGAGAACAACCACCAGGGTAGAGAGAGAGGGGAATGGACACCAGCAGGAATGGACAGATAGAGACACAAAACACCAGCCAATGAGAGAGAGAGAGTCATTTCTCTCTCTCTCTCTCTCTCTCTCTCTCTCTCTCTCTCTCTCTCTCTCTCTCTCTCTCTCTCTCTCTCTCTCTCTCTCTCTCTCTCTCTCTCTCTCTCTCTCTCTCTCTCTCTCTCTCTCTCTCTCGTGCTCTCTCTCTCTCTCACTTTCTCATTGGCTGGTGTTTTGTGTTTAGCCTGAAGTTGGTACTCAGGAATAAGTCCAGCAGTTGGAAATGTGTTTTGTCTTCTGGGATAAACAATGCAATTGTTCTCTTCTTAAGAAGAATTCTTAGAAAAAAGGTCCACATGTCCACCATGTACCTGATTTGTTGGAACTCACAAGTTACAGATACACAACATGGCAAAGGTATTGGGACACCGGACTTTTCCAGCCATATGTGGTTCTTCACAAAGCTGAGGGCACATAGTTGTGTCTTTGGATGTACCATGAACTTTCCCTTTTATTTGAACTAGGAGACCCAAACCTGCATCCTCTAGCATAACAATGCTCCTGTGCACAAAGCCAGCTCCATAAAGATCTGCTTTCGCTTGGTTGGATAAGGTGGAAGATCTCCTGCTATAGAGCTCTAAACCCTATTATACACCTTTGGAATTAATGTGAATGCTGACTGCACCCCAGGCCTCCTTACCCCAGGTCTCCTCAACTCCTCACCTCACCTCCATCAGTGTCTGTCAAGACACCTTTGTGGTTGAATGAATCTCACACACATCTCCACAAAAACATCTTCCCGGAAGAGTGGAGCTTATAATAACAGCAAATGGAGAAAAAATGTGGAATTAGATGCTCAAAAAGAAGCACATCTTATGGTCAGGTGTCCACAAACGTTTGGCCATGGAGTGTATTGTAGATGTGTGGTTATTTGGTGGTCTAGTCTGATTTGCTGAAATCAAGAAAAATCCTTGGATGGTGCTGAACATTTAGATCTGCAACATGCAAAAATCCCTGGGGTCTTGTGTACTTCAGGTTAATTTACATTCATGGCATTTTGACAGACGCCTGTGTCCACAGCGACTTACAGTTATCTCATTCATACAACCGAGCAGTACAAGGTTAAGGGCCTTGCTCAGGGGTCCAGTAGTGACAGCTTGGTGTGGCTGGGTTTTGAACTCACAACCTTCAGATACAAAGTTCAATGCCTTAACCACTAAGCTTCCACCTCCCCTTGAGATAAGGACGTACCAGGTCTGGAATGATCTACTCTCTGGTCATTGCAGAGTTTTAATATGGTGTAATAACTTTTACTTTCTGGGTGTGATGATGTGAATGGAAACAGTTTCTACCTTAAATGTCACATTGAAAACGTACACTTATAAACAACCCTGTAGCATCCTTTAGGTGTGGATGGTATTTGAACTCATGACCTTCATGAACTTGCTTGTATAGATCGCCTGATTCAAAGAGAGAGTCTTCATCTTTTTCAGGGACGTTCTGCATTAGACGCCTCAAAGTGTTTTTTTTTTTCTTCAAACATGAAAGGAGTCAAAGGTCCGATAAATCATGCAGCAGAGGAGCTACATATCGCCTCCAGTGCATTCTGAGACTCTTTCTGAAACCATGGACATTTCCCTTTTGGGCCACCAGAGGGAGCCCCTTGATGCAGACACTTAGGACTGTTCCACATTGTTAATGTTGAATTTATTAGAAGGCCTTGTGTAGCGCCTAGTTGAAACACCAACCCACCCTGACAAGGATGTTGCTTTGTAAGAACGGGTAGCTCAGTAGATAAGATGGAGTTCTGATCAAAGGTCATGGACTCAAATCCCAGCACCACCAAGCTGCCCCTGCTGAGACCTTGAGCAAGGCCCTTGAGCAGGACCCTTGAGCAGGAACCTTTGAGCATGTCCCTTAATCCTCAATTTTCTCAGCTGTACAAGAAATAAGCGCATCTGCGAAATGCTTTACCCAGCTTGCTGAGAACATCACTCTGCTCCCCCATGGCTAAAGATATCTTTCCGCCCACCTGCTTAGTTATGGAACTTGCCTAATTCAATTAATTTTTATTTGTATTGGGCTTTTAACTGTGGACATTGTCTCAAAGCAGCTTTATAAAGATAATGTGGTGATACAGAATGAATAAGTTCTTTATAAGTGTAAGTTTGTCCCTGATGAACAAGCTGGCAGTGACTGTGGTGAAAGAAAAAACCCTGAGATGGATAAGGAAGAAACCTTGGATGAACCAGGCTCAAAAGGGAACCTCATACTCATCTGGGTGGCACTGAATGTCCATTTATTACAAATAAATGATCCATCCAGAGGCACAGGCATATTGCCACCTCCACACAATCTCAAAAAGACCCATCACCAGTTTAAACCCTCTAGGAGCTGGGTTTTAGCTGTTATGGCTACCCTTGGTAAATACCTCTCCAGACCACCAGAGGTGACCCTCTGTCAAAGCCTACATGGACTGCTCCCCTCCAGGCCACCAGAGAAATTGAAGAGTTTAGTAAGTTTAAGCATGTTGGTTATTGTGTTTGCATGTTGTTAAAAGATTTTCATATTCAAGTTTTCCTGCTTAGCCTAGCATGAGCGTTACAGGCATTGTACAATGTTTTGTGAATCGAATCGTCTTACCTTTTGCTTACATGGGACAGGGACGTGAGTGTTTTCAGATGTTTTAGTGTGGATGAGCAACTTTTGGGAAACGATTAAATACAATATTGTGGATGCAGATCGTTTTAGACGAAAACACCATTTTTAAATTCATCCCGGATTTGTGTAGCTTCTGTTGCTTTCTCTGTCTGTTTCTCTCTGTCTCTTGTTATAGAGTTAATAAGGTCACTGCTTTTTTTGTGTCTTCTCTTTTCCATCGTCTCTCCACCATCTCTCCATCTGATAAGGCCTTTATTCAATTCTCTCTACATTCGACTTCTTTTCTTTTACCGACCGTCCGTCCATCTGCTTGCTAATTCCATCATTGTGTGGAGTTTAGCCATTAACGTTTAGCGGCAGCTAGACGCCCCGGGCTGCGTTTCGCTATATGTGCTGTGAGATAATGGCTTCTGCACCACGTTAAATGTCCAGCGAGAAGCGATATGGCCGCCAGCCACTGTCTCTGTGTGTTTTATTAGCGATTTACCCATGAGTTCATGCGTCCGCTACGCCTTCGTGTTTCATTATGTCATTTCTGACAGTCATATTGAGCAGCAGGAGCTTCGCTAATGAGATCCAGCACTCTCTAAACGCTAAAGACATTATAAAAGGAGACCTCTGATTTGCTGGTGTGCAACATATCTGAGCGTAAACATCCATCTCATCACCATATATTACATTTTCTCTGATTTATTTCAATTTCTTGATTTCAATGTTGTACGATTCTCTGCATGTGCTCGTGTTTTTGCATTTAGTCCTGTGTCTTGTTACCCCACTGTGTGCACCTGTACTGTTACATTGTTAATTACTTTATTTTTTACCCTTTCCAATGCATTTCATTTTCTGTTTTATGTCCCATGATTGTATACAGAGTCTATAGATTATGCTCGCTCTATTTTAGTGAATACTTTATATGACTAAAGGTTTGTGCACCTTCAGACCATCAAACCTATATGCCCTTGTTAGGCGTCCCAGTCCACATTTACTCCCCTATGTTTACTCAGTTTAATTAAATTTTATTTGTATAGCACATTTAGCAATGGACATAAAGATAAAATAATATTAAAAGAATGTATAAATTTGTTATTTATAATTGTACGTTTATTCATATTGAGCGAGCAAGTGGCTGCCTGTGGCAAGGAAAAACTCCATGAGAAACAAACCTTGAGAGGAACCAGACTCCTCATCTGGGTGTCACCAAATGTCCATCATTGTGAAGGTGTGCAGGGGACTAAATGCAACTTGTGTTCCTGAGACATTGTAGCGTAGTCGATATTAATCATAGTCCAAATCCATCATCAAAGTTCTTGAGTTGCTCAGTACCTTCATGAATCTTTAGGCTGCTGAGGTGAAACCATCCAGAGGCAGGGCGTCAGAATGATTCAGGCAGATATTATAAGAGATATTATACCCCTTCACTCTTTAGGGAAAAGTTTACTCTACAGTTTGGTGGTGTGACTTTGAGGATTAGTGATATTCATCTACAAATAAAGAATAAGTGAAATTAGGCTCTGATGCTGAAGTAAGGAGTTTACAGTTCGAGTTTATCTTAAAGGTGTTTAGCAGGGTTGAGTGTTAGTCCTTCACAACAATAAAAATGAAGTGTGAAATACAAATGGAACTTGTGATTTAATGGCGTCCACACAACTTATATACAATTTTGTGCTTCAAAGTTTGTGGAAAAGAACCATATACTGTATGGATGTGATCGGCAGGGGGTGCACATACTTTTGTGCATATTTGCTTCAAAAATGTTGGAAAAGTTACAGCTGATGATGAACTCTCTTTCCATAAATGTAACATAAACACATTATTCCTTCTGGAAAACTTATACCATGTTCAGTTGTAATGCTAAAGAGTTGTTGCTATAAAAACGATAATGTGGTAGAACGTGAAGTCTGTATTAACATACGCCTGCACTCGATTGGTTTATGTTTCATGCTGGAGTTGTATTAGGGTCAATTAGCACCTGTGTGTGTGTGTGTGTGTGTGTGTGTGTGTGTGTGTGTGTGTGTGTGTGTGTGTAAAGAGGATGCGGACGTAACAGACGCGTGTGTAAAGAGCACGCGAAAGTAACAGACTCGCGTGTAAAGAGGGCACGGACGTAACAGATGCGTGTGTAAAGAGGACGCGGACGTAACAGACGCGTGTGTAAAGAGGACGCGGACGTAACAGACGTGTGTGTAAAAAGCACGCGGACGTAACAGATGCGCGTGTAAAGAGGACACGAACGTAAAAGACGCATATGTAAAGAGGACGCGGGCGTAAAAGACGCGTGTGTAAATAGGACGAGACGTAACAGACGCGCGTGTAAAGAGGACACGAACGTAAAAAAGACGCGCGTGTAAAGAGGACACGAACGTAAAAAAGACGCGTGTGTAAAGAGGATGCGAACGTAAAAAAAACCCGTGTGTAAATAGGACGCAGACTTAACAGACGCGCGTGTAAAGTGGACGCGGACGTAACAGACATGTGTGTAAAGAGGACGCGGACGTGACAGACACGTGTGTAAAGAGGACGCGGACGTAACAGACGCGTGTGTAAAAAGGACGCGGACGAAACAGACGCGTGTGTAAAAAACACGTGGACGTAACAGACGCGTGTGTAAAGAGGACGCGGACGTAACAGACGCGTGTGTAAAAAACACGCGGACGTAACAGACGCGTGTGTAAAAAACACGTGGACGTAACAGACGCGTGTGTAAAGACGAGCGGACGTGACATACGCGTGTGTAAAGAGCACGCGGATGTAACCGACGCGTGTGTAAAGAGGACGCGGACATAACAGACGCGTGTGTAAAGAGACGTAACAGACGCGTGTGTAAAGAGGACGCGGACGTAACAGACGCGTGTGTAAAGAGGACGCGGACGTAACAGACGCGTGTGTAAAGAGGACGCGGACGTAACAGACGCATGTGTAAAGAGACATAACAGTTTTACTCTACAGTGTAACAGACGCGTGTGTAAAGAGCACGCGGACATAACAGACGCGTGTGTAAAGAGACGTAACAGACGCGTGTGTAACAGACGCGTGTATAACAGACGCATGTGTAAAGAGGACGCGGACGTAACAGACGCGTGTGTAAAGAGGACGCGGACTTAACAGACGCGTGTGTAAAGAGGACGCGGACATAACAGACGCGTGTGTAAAGAGGACGCGGACGTAACAGACACGTGTGTTTGCATTTGGACAGATTGAAACGCCGGTGTTGAAATGTTTTAAAACAAATCTGGCGTGGAGGTAAAGTAAGTGTTTAGGAGTTCAAGTTTTGTTTAGGTTTCCTCATGCTCACGTGACACGCTGTCATCTGCAGGATTCATCACGTTTCGAGGCTCTCTGGAGTTAAACTTTAAAACGATTTCCGCCGTTTTTTATTTGCACTTAAAACGCAAAAAAACATCTACTCGATATTCTGCGCGTGTGTGAGACAATTAAGCCACACACAAACCTATTATAGCTCTGTGTGTGTGTGTGTGTGTGTGTGTGTGTGTGTGTGTGTGTGTGTGTGTGTGTGTGTGTAAAACGCTTTGGGTAAACAGATCAATGGCTCAGCCTGGTCTTATTTCTGACAGATTTGTTTTCTCTTGCCTCTAATTGGACAAGGCAGTGCTGCTGTCTCTGTTTCTCCTCACACACCTTACACACACACACACAGACCGACACACACCTGCCTACTGCTTCAGTTCTCGCATCCCAATGATGGAGGAACACAACTTTCACCAGGAGACTACAGAACAGTGTTCTTTCACTCAAGCATACACACACACACACACACACACACACACACACACACACACACACACACACACACACACACACACAGTTCCACCTGAACAGTAATAAATAAATAAGGAGCTCCTGTCAAACACAGCAATGAAGACAAACCTGACATGTGTGCCGTGTGTGTGTGTGTGTGTGTGTGTGTGTGTGTGTGTGTGTGTGTGTGTGTGTGTGTGACCCTGTCTTGCTTTACACTCCCACACACACTTGTACCTTGTCTGTCAGCGCTGCAGTGACTGAAATGACAGGAAACGTCTCCTGGGAAATGAATCCAAATCAGAGTGAGATTGAGTTTTTTTATTGAAAAAATAGATTGTTAAAAGTTTGTGATTAATGAAGAGGCGGAGCAAAGCTGGACAGAGGCGGGGCTAAAGTGGTCCATGGTCGAAAATGGAAAAAAAAAGTATTTACTTTAATACAGACATTAATTTTGGTTAGATTTTTTTCCCACCTGTATTCTTTTTTATTATTATTTTTCCTTTATTTTTTATTCTATTTTTACTTTTTAATGTATAACACAAGATTGTGATTTTTTAAAATTCTTTTTTTTATTATTTTCCAATTTATTAGATTTTTTTATTTTTATTAAAGCACATTTAGATTCTGGATGAAATAATCATTCCTAATAATGTATTATATATTTATTGTATCTTTCTAAACAAAGAAAGAAAGAAAGAAAGAAAGAAAGAAAGAAAGAAAGAAAGAAAGAAAGAAAGAAAGAAAAAAAGAAAGAAAGACAGAGGGATATTATAAGCTGCACTGCCTCTACTGTCAAATCAGCTGTATTACATTATTTTGGAAAAAGAGGGTCATTGGGTTTGCGAGAGAGAGAGAGAGAGAGAGAGAGAGAGAGAGAGAGAGAGAGAGAGGAAAAAGTTTTGGTCACTCAGTATCATGGCATTAAATCACAAACTCTTGATTTAAATCAGATTGGTGTTTTAACTGACTTTGGCTCTCTGCTGGATCTTCACATGGACTTTGGTGGCTTTGTGTAGTGGCTTTGACACTTGTTTGTTGAGGTTGTTGGTTTGACTCTAGCTGTTTGGTCCTTCTGCTTGGTGATCTGGTGGGAAAATGTAGGTAATATTTGGGGTTTGAGATCAGTGACCTTGGTGTTAGTGCTAATTAGAGTTTGTAGAAAGAAGAAGAAGAAGAAGAAGAAGAAGAAGAAGAAGTAGTAGTAATACATGAAAAGTATTGAGAAGGTACTTCAGGTAGTCTTTATAAGCCAAATTAAAAAAAGAAATGGTTAAAAATGAACCATGTACAACCAAAACACTTTTCATAGTGGTGTCACAGGTCCTGGCAGCATGGACATGTTCACCAGACTCCTCCAGTCCACTTATTCTACACACTGTACGATTTCATTCACACCTGTAGCACTCAGATGAGATCTTGAGACTTGACTGCTGTTTGAACCAACATTCTCCTGCCTGAGTTAAGTTTTCTCAAAGTGACACTTCCTGGTACTGAGAAACATACAGGAAGTAACCAGCTCCTGTTCCACTAAACATTCATCACACTTTGAGCCATTTTTAAAGACAAAACTCCAATGAGCAGCAGCAGTAAAGGTTCTGCAACATTGTGGGTTTTGGTGCATGAGATCCCTGGTTCAAGTCTCTGCTTTTTAACATGTGCTTTATATAAGGATTGAATAAATAAGGGTGAAAAGGTCTATAAGCGCAGGTTCCTGTATGAGATCCTGTGGTTCCTGTATGAGATCGTGTTTAAACTTCGCCTCTGGGTTGAGAAGTTAGTGTTTCAAACCACGGCGGGGGGGTGTAAAATCTGGGCATCTGCCCCCGCCCCCTACCATTTATTTTATTATTACACAAAGCCTTATTCTGCTGAGTCGTGTTAGCGCCATTTGAAGCAGGATAGCAGGTACTCGTGAGTGGGATTTATGAGTCCACAGATTTGGTGAATTCTAAGGATTTGGAGAGTGCCCTCTAGTGGAATTTTATGGCAAAAGCAAGCAGAATCCCAAGAGACTCAAGGGACCTGTGAGAATCCTGTGAGTGATTCAGAGGAACATGAATCTGTAAACGGATTTGGATTTCTCACCTCGTCTATTTTTCTTCTTTCCATTTTTTTAGTGTTGATTTTAGTTAATTTTATATTTACCATTTTTCTTTGTTTAATTAATGCACATTTAAGTAAATATATAGAAGCACTGATAAAAGAAGTTTTATAAATAAAAGGTTTAGAAATTATAATGATGTTTTCGTCTGAAAGATGGAATAAAGGATACCACGTTGACTCCAATATAAATTATGCAAATATACCTGACTGTACATACAGTTAAAATTGGAATCTGTGTAGTTAAGTGGCACACACACCTTTGAGTAAAGATCTAACCCGTCCATTCATAAACATTTTCTCATATCAGTCACCTCTGTCTTAGTCATTAGAGATCTAAACCTACTTCCAGATTATGTAACGGCGTCTCTACTTCAGTAGCTCTGACTATAATGACTAGAGCTGAATCACTACAGTATTTGGTATTTAACCCTCATGTTTCTGTAAGAACACACCCTGGGAAGTGAAGCAGGTATTCTAAGGTGCAGCAGGTTTTTGACGTACGCGTATGCAGATGAAATCACAACCACAATTTATATATCGAGGATCAAACAAATTCACCGTCGCAGCATGCCATGAATCAGACTCACCACACATCGCTCCAGCATCCAGCAGCTCGAGGCTTTGTGCAATTTCTAACCACACCTGGCTCTGTAGTGGACCTTCTGATAAGACAAATAACCTCCTGCATGATTAATTACCCTGCGTTTTTTTTATTCGATCGCACTCTTATAAAGTCCATAAGCGATCACTTCATATCTCTCTGCTTCAGTCTGACCCTGAGCAGCACTCCTGAACTTCCACTGCTGAGATTCCTCCACACTACCCTGTGGGATTATCCTCCTCTTCCTCCTTCTCATCATCATCATCATCATCATCATCATTATTACTATTATTATTATTATTCACGGTTCTGCATGATGGAGGTCTCCATGAAGTGCTGGGTTATATGGACTCTCTGCATCGCTGTGATCTTAAAAACCTCGGGTAAGAAATAAGAACCAAAATATCCAATAATATAATTACTATTTCTAAATTTGTTAATTTATACATTCAAAAAATATTTTCATGCAATTTTTTTTCATGCAAAAAAATTGTCAATCGATTTTCTTTTTATTAGAACCTGTAACATACTTTTTCATAAATAAAATATAATTTATGGTAAAATATAATAATAATAATAAAATATTTGTACTCTTATAAATAGTAATAATATTATAAACTTAATTATGAACTAAGGGGCCATAAAGGTCCAGACTCTCTTTTAAAAATCGTATATTTTGTTCTATTAAAATGTTGTTATTAATAGAATTGTATTTATTTATTTATGATTTTTTTTTTATTCGCTTGTTTTTTATTTAGCTTATTATGTTTGTCTTATATTATACATATAAATCCTACAATCTCATGTTTCCGGGAGTGTGCTGGGTGTAAAAGTCGGGTTTTGTAATATCTAATCTAATCTAATCTAATCTAATATAATTATAATATAATATCCACTAGGACCCATATATCAAATATTTAATAAATAAAAGTTACAATTATCTTTATTCAGATGAGCTACAGATGTTTTTTGCAGCTGTGTTGATGACCCTGCCTCCTTATTAACGTTAGACGAGCAGCAAGTTTGTAAAACTGACAAAGCCGTGTATTCATAATAAATGTTAAAGTCATAAACATGCCAGCCAATATGTTAATAAAATAAAAGTAGGATTTCCAGAGATATCCATCCTGATTTCCTGAAACCACCACACAATTCCTGAGAACATTTACTCAGTCCAGAAGATAATCCACCCTGTTCAATCCTGCAGCCTCTGCTGGAGGTGAAAGCTTGGAGAGAGCTGAGGCGATGTCTGCTGAGGATACCTTCAATTATAACTTCAGCTTCGAGATCATGAACCGCATCTACAACAATTCTCTCCAGGACCCACAGTCTGAGGACTATAAGAACATGTACAAAGAAGTCAGCAGTGCAGTGAGTCTTCATTTCATCTTCACTTTTAGTGCTGTTTACACGGACCACCTGAATATATCATACTTTCAAATGTTACACATAACCTCAATTCTTTATTGGTTCCTTCAGTTCTACTCTGTGTATAGCTGCTCCAGCTGCCCTACATTTGTGGGTTATCAAGGTGTACGAGCCATGAGTTTCAGGTAGGATGTATTATTTTGTGCAGTAAAGAAAAAAAGTTCATTAATTACAATCTTCACCTCATATTATTGTTTTTAATTTTTCCATTTAATGCAAGGTCATTTGTATTGTTTTTTCATTTACATTGGTTAAGGTATTAAACATTGGATCTGATGGTCATGAGTTCAAATCCCAGCCATATCAATATGGGCCCCTGAGAATGGCCCTTAACCCCATAGCTGCCCAGTTGTATGAATGAGATTAATGTAGGTTGCTCTGGATAATAGCATATTCCAAATGCCATAAATGTCAGCAAAAAAAGTAGCTTCACAGAAATAAATCTATTACAACTATAATTTTGCAATCCATAATTAGTCCCTATTAGTGTTATTCCCTTTTGGGTTATCCAGCGGCAACAGTGGCAAGAAAAGAACTTCCTGAGATGCTTTAAGGAAGAAACATTGAGAGGAACCAGACTTAAAAAGGAACCCATCCTCATCTGGTGATTTTTTTTCTGTTAACAGGAAAGGATCAGTGATCGCAAACAGCATCATTGTGTTTAAAGGGCCTCTGAACAATCCTACTTTAATAAAAAGTGTTTTTCAGAATGCTTTGAAAAACAACAAATTATTAAATGGCCTTCAAATCAACAATGAAAGTTTGAAAGGTAAGCACACGCCTGCACACACACACACACACACACACACACACACACACACACACACACACACACACACACACACACACACACATCAATCGTTCAGAAAATGTCACAGTGTGAAATGCTAATGTTGATTTCTCCACAGACTCATATGCAGAAATTACAACACCATCACCAACAACCACTACCACGACAACAACCACAACAGCACCAATTACAACAACTACAAAACCACCACAACAGCAACAACTACCACACCATCCACAACACCAACCACAACACAAACCACCACACCATCCACAACACCAACCACAACACCAACTACCACAACAACTACAACACCAACCACAACACCAACTAACACACCAACCACAACACCAACCACCACACTAACCACAACTAAAACCACAACAAAACCACAACACTAACCACAACACCAACCACAACACTAACCACAACAGAAAACACAACACCAACCACCACACCCACCACAACAAAACCACAAAAGAAACCACAAGACCAACCACCACACCCACCACAACAAAACCACAAAAGAAACCACAACACCAACCACCACACCAACCACCACACCAACCACAACAAAAACCACAACAGAAACCACAACACCAACCACCACACTGACCACTGGCAAAATGTCCACAACCCAAAAAACCTCTACAACACCTGAAACGATAAGTAAACACATCTCTGCACCTCCAATTCTGCCCACAACCAAACCTCCAAAGCCCAATGTCTCAACCACCATCACCACACACTCCTCCAACACCACAATCCATCACTCAGTGAGCGGCCATGTGACCAACACCAACTTCTCCACCACCACCCCATCATCTGACCATGGTGAAGGAGTCCCTGGATGGGCCATTGCTTTACTCGTGCTGGCTGCCATCGCCATTCTGCTCCTCCTCATCATCATCATCATCCTGGTAAGATTTCTTTGAGCTAGCTTAGCTTTTGCACATCTGCAGCAGGAACGGAAACGAATCCCAAAATCCTCTTTAAGATTTCAGAGATCCACAGCTGTTTGTCCTGTTTTTTCCACAGCTGGTCAGATGGTGCTGTGTGGATAACGATGACGACATTCGCTCTCTGCCACCTCAGGAACACACTCCTTACATGAGAACCACCTTCAGAGAGCCGCTGTCTGTTCCAGCATACAGCCCTCACACACCGCAGAAGAACCTCTATCCTTTCGTAAGAGACACGTCTTATTCTCTCTGCTCTCAATCTGAACACTGAACTGATATTAAACCAAAAACTACATCAGACACCACAGTGACTCATTTTTCCTGAATACTTTTTTTGTTGTGTCTTCACCAGGAGGATCTAACTCAAAGCCCAAAACCCAAACGAACAGGGACGTATGTGGTGACACCAGAGAGATGATGAGGGAAATGAACGTTGAGACGCTGTAAAATAAGGTGAGGATATAATGTAGACTTTTCAAATTAGAACTTATGGGTTTTAGTATGGATTGTTTTCCTCTCAATAGCTTGAAGAAAACATGGATGCATGAAACAAACGGATAGCACCGGGAATCAATACAACATTCCAAAGCGGAACCAAACGTACCCATCACATGGTTACTTCTGTTGCCATGGGGACTGCAATTATAAAGGACAAACCAATCATTATTTTTAATGACTATTCCAAGCTTCATATTTTGCTTAATTTTTGTCCAGGAGCAGTTAAAATACTGCATTTTTAATTTTTATATAAAATTACTTTACCAGCCGTTGTGCTAATTGCTTTCTCATGCACTAACTAGCTTGGAGCTAGCATTGTGTTTTTATATGTTAGCAGAGATCACACAGATATATGGCTAGCTCTGAGGTAAATTACAGGTGAAAAAATCAAGGCATCACCTGCACACTGTATACATATGTGATTTATTAGAATTTTGAGAAAAATTCTGCAGGATAAAACCTGATTAGCGCTTGAGATAAACTGATTTGCAGCTATTTTGAGGATTATATCATGCGATTGCTGTGTTTGGTCGTCTGTTCCAGCTCTAGAGCCACTTCCTGTAAGAGCTGTCAGTCCTTGGCCCCCTTAAATCTGGTAAAAGTATTCTAACAGGATAAAAACTAAACCACCAGGAGTGTGTAGTGAAATTTCAGAGGCAGGACAAACACTGGAGCGAATATATTGGACATCTGGTGCATTAATAGTAGTTTGAATTGATCCTACGCTTCCTCCCTTTTCAACATCGAACAAAAGCATTAAGATGCTGATGAGTTTCTTTACATCTCAGCGAAATGTAAGACACTGTAGACAAACATTGACCTGAGTACCGCATTCGTCCACTTCTTTCAACTGGTTTTGTTCTACACCCGTCTGTTACTGTTATACAATCGTCCTGTAATGCGGACAATCGGGACGTGGGGGTGAGCGCCGTCACAGGGGATTAGTGAGAAGGAGTTTGATTCTTTACGTTCATGATAAATTGGTCCTTCAGCACGAGAGCAGCAGATCTGATTAAAAGTAATCACTGGGAGTGGCTCACATTTACACAGTGACTGAGGTACAGATGTAAACACTGTACGTCTGCATTCTGCAGCTTTAGAGGTGGGATCACTTCTAAAATGAGCAACTACTCCTATAAATATTAAATATATAGAGTTACTTTTACTAATCTCATTGATACAACTCTGGGTTAAGGGCCTTGTACAAGGGCCCCGCAGTGGTAGCATGATTCATCACTCATGAGGTCTCAGGGAGTTTTTTCCTTACCACTATCACCACTATCACCACCATCACCTCGGATTTCCTCAGTAGGTTAAAAATCATGAAAACTGCACCATATCCATGATCCAAGGATGTTTTAAATCTATTGAGGGTTAAGGGCCTTGGCGGTGTTGTGATTTAAACTTGTGAGTCCAATGCATTAAACACTAAGCTACCACCACCACCACCACCACCACCTTATTATATCACTCATAAAGACCATTACTAGAATTGATTTTATTTTAGAATCGACTCATTTTCAAATCACATGAGCTACAGGAAGTCCATGGCAACCATACACTTATTGATATATTTCCATTATTGTATAAATACCTCACATTTGGCCAGCACTCTCAGAGTGCAGAAGGGGTGGAGGAGAAACCTGGGGAAGAGCTTGTGTAATCAAATCCCAATCCAACATAAGATTTGATTGTATACATATTTAAGCATAATGTTATACAAGACTAATTTCTATCATATGGGGAAAATGCTGGATTAATAATCATGAGGGTGTTAGTTTAAATCCCAGGACTGCCAAGCTGCCCCTGCTGGACCCTCTGAACCAGGTCTTAACCCTCACCTACCCAGGGGTATCAATGAGATTATTGTAATTCTAACAAACCCCAAACACTGGGGATGAATTGTGTGTTTTGGTTATTAATTCCAGCTCACTGATCCCATTTCAGCATGTACAGCTTCCTACCTCATAACACACTACAGTATCTGATACAGAACATGTTACAGCTCCATTTCACTCCACACACACTTCACACAAGGCAGATATAAACGTCAGAGAGAACTACACCTCCATGTGACTGCACTGTAATCACAGAGACAGCATTTAACGTATCAAATGACTAACACATGATCTGTTACTGATTTTACAGATGAGAAGTTGTTCCTGGTGGATCTCGGTGGACCAAATGAAGATGTCAACACCACTTCGTCATGACGTCCGTTTCTCAAATAACGCGTCTGTCACGATCTCAGGAATATAAATAGATAGTTTATAGACTATGTATACATTTATATTTAAATATATTAAAGTATTATAACCAGTAATATGAAAATAAGAAAATATGGAAAATGGTGGAATATTTATTAAGCAGGTTGGGAAAGATTTGCAATTTTAATAATTCATCATTAGGGGTTTAAAAAAGGGGGGGGCGTATAAATAGCAGGATTTCATTTTTTTTTACTCATGACAAAAGTTATCATTTGAAAGAATGATTGTAAAATATAAATCTGTTTTATATTTTCTATGAATATTGTAATGGCTTGGGGAAATAAATAAACTCTGTTGAAATAAAAGTCTCTCTCTTGAAAGAAAGACATTTTATAGTAATGAGCTTTATTTATTTTTTTATTTACTTATATATCTATAAATTAATTAATCAGTTTATTTATTTAGCAAAATAGTGTTATGCACATAGTCCTAAATCCCCAATGTGAGGGTTTAAGAGAACTAAACATGGGGGTTAAAGAGGGTCAACACACTGGGAACGTGTGTGAGAACATTCCCGAGCCCAGCTGTGTGTAAGGAATGTTTAACAGCACTGTATATCAGGTGAAAGCGGATTAATGCCGTTTGGATTTGACATCCTGCATCACACCCTCGTGTGTTCTGACATCACAGCTGGCACTAATCTCAAACCCCTCCCTTATGTCCCAAGTGTTATTTGGGGACGTGAGTTTCTTGAAACGTTTTTGCAAAATGAGTTGCCATATAGAAAATTTCTACAATTCTATTTATATAGAATTATTATTATAATCACACAGAATCCTCAGTTATTTATATTGGGAAAAGAGATTGGGAAATAACTAATGTCATTAATGTATTGAGTATTTCTGTTTGTTATGAGATTATAATAAACCCAGCGTTAAAATCATTCAAAACGGCTTGATGTTAAACTGATCATTTTACTCAATTTCAGCATTTATTTCTAGAAAAACTAAATTTTATAGCCAATAAGAATCCCACAAGTGTGCAGTAAATCATAGAATAGCTTTAATTATATGTTTAATTATATTTATAGTTTATACTCTACTAATAAATGAAATATCAGCTCCAGTTGAACTATTCAACTAAATAGATATTTTCACTTTTCTGGTTTGAGTGAATGTGTCACTTTAATCATTTAGTAAAACATTATTGTGTGTTTAAACACTTGATTTTAGTCTAAATTTTATCTGCATTTTTTCCTCAAAAACACAGTGTGAATGTGCCTCTAAAAAAACTGCTAATTAAGACAGACTAATCATCGACATTCAAACATTTTGAACCAATTAAAACGCTGAATTCGAGTGAAGCGAGCGAAAGGGAGCGAATCGTAGCGCAGTGGCAGGTAAAAGCACATTCTCTGAATGAACAGTAATATCAACTTCTTTCCACACAGTTATGATGCACTTAGTGATAAGATTTGTTTACATTGTGCCCATAAAAGCCACGCAACGAGCTCCAACAATGAAAAGGAAAAAGGTGAAGGGTACAATGCTAGGCGTAACCAAACAACAGCCGAGTGTTGCCATGGTAACATCTCTCTTTAAACTTCAACTACAGCCAAACTCTTCCACATGGTGCAGATAAACATTAATCCTGTACGGGTTTGATAATGTGTTCATTCCAGCTTCTGCTCCGGGTTCAGGAACACATGTACTGTAGGTTCTGTAGGTACTGTAAGTACTGTAGGTACTGTCTCAATGGGCTTACACAGATAATACGGTAATAAAGAATAAATTATTTGAAGCTACAGTACTTACAGTACCTACAGTACCTGCAGTCTTAGTCGTAGCAGTTCCAGTATTGGTGTCTCTCTCAGTCCAGGAAAATATAAAGCCAAATTAAAAAGTCAAGTCCAAAATCTGTAAGAAATTGTGCTGTTTACAGGAAGAAAGAGATCATAGATAATAATAAGAAAAAAAAGGGAACACACAGAAGGAGAAAAAAGTGGAGGGGAGGAGAAAAAGATGATAACGATGATGAAGTCAACTAAAAAGAGAGAAAAAAAAACTAAAAAAGATGAAAATCAAGAAGAATAGACGATGAAAGAAATAGAAGATGAAGTAGCAGAAGTAGAAAAGAAAGAAGCAGACAAGATGAAGATGATGTTGGTGATGGTGATGGTGAAAATAATTAAGAAGGAGAAGAAAACAAAGAATAGATGATGAAGAAGAAAAAAGAAGAGGAAAGAATAATAAGAAAAATAGAGAAGATGAAAGAAATATAAGCAAGAAAAATTGAGAAAATGTAGAACAAGAAAAAGAAGAGGAAGAAGAAGAAGAGAAAGAAGAAGGTGGAAGGTGAATCCAGAACAGCACACACAGCTGTGGATTCATTGATGTGAACAATGATGATGATGATGATGATGAAGAAAATATTTAGAAAAGATAAAAGAATACATGAAGAAGAAGAAGAAGAAGAAGGCTAGTGAGACACACACACACACACACACACACACACACACACACACACACACACAGGCGTGAGGTGTGGATTGATGGATTGATGGAATGATGGATTGATGGAATGATGGAATGATAGAATAATGGAATGATGATGGAATGATGGATTGATGGAATTATGGAATTATGGATTGATGGATTGATGGAATGATGGAATTATGGATTGATGGATTGATGGAATGATGGATTGATGGAATGATGGAATGATGGAATGATGGAATGATGATGGAATGATAGAATGATGGAATGATAGAATGATAGAATGATGGAATGATGGATTGATGGATTGATGGAATGATGTATTGATGGAATGATGGAGTGATGGATTGAATGCTTGATGGACTGATGGAATGATGGATTGATGGAATGATGGATTGATGGATTGATGGAATGATGGAATGATAGAATGATGGATTGATGGAATGATGGATTGATGGATTGATGGAATGATGGAATGATGATGGAATGATGAAATGATTGAATGATGGAATGATGATGGAATGATGGAATGATGGATTGATGGAATGATGGAATGATGGATTGATGGATTGATGGAATGATGGAATGATGGATTGATGGGTTGATGTATTGATGGAATGATGGATTGATGGAATGATGGATTGATGGAATGATGGAATGATGGATTAATGGATTGATGGATTGATGTATTAATGGAATGATGGAGTGATGGATTAATGGATTGATGGAGCTGTAGATTACAGAGTGCTCTGGGTGAACTGCTACAGGATTTAGGGTTATGGTATAGGAACTGTATACACGATGCTGTAGCTCTGGATGGACAGATAGCAGTGTTTACTGTGCTCATTAATCAGGGTATGGAGAATGTGGTGTAAAGTCCACTCTGTACCTGCTGCTATGTTTAGCTGCGTTCGTGCGTCACAGCGTAATCGCTAAACGTTCATTTCTACATTATTAATCATCCGCGTTTCCCCTGGAACACTTCCAGCTGTGAAAAAAGGAATCGCTTTATGACACACTCACACACACCCTCAAATTTTTATTTCTAAATAAGCATTTACACAATACGCAGATATGCAGATCAGATCTTATTTTTCATTTCACACTTAAAACATTATAACAAGAACAAAAGAATGTAATGCATTAAATGGCATCATGAAATTATTATTATTATTGTTGTTGTTGTTGTTGTAGTGTTTCTTTACTACTACTACTGTAACTACTACTACTGCCAGTACTCCTACTCCTACTCCTAATACTGCCACTACTACTATCACCACTACTACTACTGCCACTACAACTACTACTGCCACTACTACCATTGCCACTATATGTAGTGGCAGTAGTAGTGGCAGAATGGCAGTGGCAGTAGTAGTGGCAGTAGTAGTGGCAGAATGGCAGTAGTATTGTGATAGTAGTAATAGTAATTTTAATAGTAGTAGTAGTTTTAGTATTTATGATAGTAGTGGTGGTAATATTAGTAGTAGCAGTAAAGCCAGCCAGCCAGCCAGCCAGCAAGATAGATAGATAGATAGATAGATAGATAGATAGATAGATAGATAGATAGATAGATAGATAGATAGATAGATAGATAGATAGATAGATAGATAGATTCTGCACTTCCCTCTGCTGCCATCTTGTGGAAGGAATAGAAACCCAGCACATTCCAGTAGGAGCAGAAAGAGAAAAGGAGTTTCTACATGGACTCCATGCATCACTACATGGCACCATGTCTTTACTTTAAAGTCTTCAAAGCATTTTAGCAGGACATGTCCAACTGGAAGAGACACATTCACTCATTTATTACTGCTGTTCTTAAACACATTACAGTTTCCTGTAGGCTCTGTTTTGGGTGGTTACTAGCATGTAATAAGCAGCAGTAATAGCTACCTAGCATCAGGTGATTATATGAGCTAGTGAGCTAGTTAAGTGCAGTAATACAGGCTAATGGAAACGAATGTATTGATGAGGGTTGAACAGGGTTGCGCAGGGAAAAAGGACATTTTGAAACCAGTGTGAGCTCGTTTTGAACCCCTTGCCGTTAGTTATAATGGAGCAGTGGAGTGTTGTGTGATGTGCGCTCTCTGTAAAACCTGTATGGTGATAGTGTGAGTGCTGCACAATGAGGAATTTCAGTGTCATTACCAGTTCGAACATTATGTTCGTGTCCCGTCTGCTCAGGCGATTACAACATGGGTGAAGAAACGCCTCGAAACAGCGAGGATGTTTGTTGTGCATCACTCCACTGCTCCATTATAACTAACTCTAGTGCCCAAGAACTCCTACCCGGGGGTGGCGCCATGTTTTGTGCTACCAGGAGAGTTCTGTTACAGCTGTATTTTGCCCGTGGGAGCTGCATGTTCCTGATTCAGCTCCTGATTAATATGCAGAGGAAAAAACATTCCACCATTAGCCAGATCGGATCACTGCTGATGCTTGTAGTGGAGCAGGTGAACAATTTACAGCAAGCAGATATAACATTAAATTATGAAACCAGCAGATGTGGAACATGTAGTGCGTCTGTATGGGGCACTGAGGGACACGTCCATGACCCTGACATGTTTATCGTTTTTATATCTATCTAAATAAATAAGAAACATGGATACAGAGTTTGGCCCATGTATCTATTTATTTACATTTATATGTCGTTTGTATCAAACAACGAAACCAAGATGAACATTACTGAATAAAAACAGGAAGTGGAAAAAAAAATCATATCAGCACATCAGTCCTACAGCGTGTTCTTCACCTTCATGCCGTTCTGCTGAATCCAACTGGATCTACCCATCAGAATTATTCATAAAGGATGCTTATGGTGCGACATTGACGTGTACATCAACTGTATATGTGTACATGAGGTTTTTCAGTGTTTGAGTGAAAGTTCAAGACTTCAATCTTTCTTTCACTTCAACTTCTGGAGGAAAGTCAGAATTAAGGGACGATTGATTTGGTCCATCTGTTTCACTTAGAAAGAAACTTGTATTAAACCAAAAGAAGACGCAGGACAGAGGACATGGAAGGACGCACTGCTGGACACGTGGTCACGTGGCGGTTTTGAGATATTATTTTTTTGGCTCGTTGAAGCGACTCCAGAAAACTACAGCCATGACGTCTGCACAGCGATCCTGAAGATCTAACATCTAATTACCTGTAGCATTTACACAACAGTTTACGCATTTCAGAAATATACTTTTTATACGTTCCAGCATTCAGCATACGATAAATAAATAACTCCAGCCTTAGGTGTTGATCAAGATCATGTTTAGTGAGGGATGTGGGAAGCGTGAGATGTGAGGGATATGATGGAGATGATGGATATGATAAAGGTGAGGGATATGATGGAGGTGAGGGATATGATGGAGGTGAGGGATATGAGGGATATGATGGAGATCATGGATATGATAAAGGTGAGGGATATGATGGAGGTGAGGGATATGGGATGAAAGAGATGTGATACATCAGACATTACATCATGGAAAATATCAGGTCCCAGATTTTGGTCATTGTTTATCTGGAGATCCCTGTTTTAAAAAGAAGTGTGCTAGAAAGTGCTCAAAGTGGGACACGGTTCTAGTGCAGGTGATAAAATGGAACAAAATGGAGTAAAAATAAAAACTTCAGGTGCCTGCACATTTAATAACAAAATGACAAATTAGGCCAAAAGGTGTGTAAAATACGGCATGTGGTGTCCAGCTTCCCTACTGTACTGAGAATCACACTGTGTGAGTTGTGCGGTTACAGGAAAACAATCATCTCCACAGCAGTGATGAGGAAAATGATTCACCCTGAATGTGATTATTTTTTGATAACTGCATGTGGAAAGTGTTATTACACGTGACACAAAGTAGTTTTGATCCATTTTCGGTTATGTGGAATGTCCAGAAAACAAAGAAAACCAGTTTGTTCCGGTTATCACTTACACAGTTTCCTGACCACACCCCCTTTTTCACTTCAAGGGGGGGCCTGCATTTACTAAAACCTCTGACACTGGAGACTTCTTCCATCAGGAGTTGTTACTATAGAAACAATAACGGATCGAAATTATTTCGGAATATTACCCTTTCAGCAGGAACTCATTGTCTGAACTGCAATTACAGGAAAGCAAAACCTTTCGACCAATCAGATTCAAGGATTCATCAGCGTCATGGTGGTTCATCTATTTCAAGATGTTTGAGGGGAAATAAACTGGATTCAATATTTAATTCACTGATCATAATTTCGTAACGTTCGGTTAGAGCTACGAGGCTAACGCAAATGCTCACGTTTTATTTTTGGCCTCCATTTCATCAACCCTTGTTTCTGATTGGTGGAAAATCCAGCAGGAGTTTTACTGAGATTTGTTCCGAGAGCAGAAACCCACCAGCCTGACTGTCTAACTGGAAAAAAAAAAAACAATCAAAATATTCTGCTTGAAGAAACCATTCAAACGATTAATGCTCCTGTTTGTGATGAGAACCTTGGTCACATGACGCCTGACTCAGACCTCCGCTATAGAGTCGATTGGCTCCACCTGGGGTTCAGTGGGAGGAGTGGAAGCTTCTGTCAGCTGGGTTTCAGGTGCATGTGCTGCCTCAGGGACCATCACCTCCTCCACCACCTCCACCTGCATCAAACACATCATCATCACCATCATCATCATAATCAGCGGCAGATTCAGGCACGGGTAAAATGGGCAGCCGCCCAGAGCGGCACGGGGCGTTCATGAAAAGACAAAAAAAAGCAAAAGACAAGCAGATAAATCCAGAATATTAACATAAATGCATTTACACGTTAAGCGTCCAGCCAGGACACCATTTAAGCTGGAACTGAGATGCTAGTGCTAGTTCTAATGTTCTGTACTATCTTCATTTTCATGCTAACACTATCCAATGTCCTAATCTTAACCCCAGTCTGCTAGTTTAAGCCCAATATGCGCTATTATTAGTTCTAGTGTAATAAAATGCTAATTTTGGGTCCTAGCATCAACCTGATTTGCATAATGTTTGCAGAATGTCCCATTCATGGTACAAACATGTGAATATATTTATTTTAATATTATTCTCAAAGTACCAAAATTAATCAGAATATGCTAATCCTAATCCTCATCCTAATCCTGACTGGAAAATTTCCCTCAGTCGGTCAGCAAATGATAATTTTACTCATTATGTGCTAATTACGAGATAAACACCGGTTTATTATCAGCTTTAGGGAACTGATATTAGCTAATCCTGCTCTGACAGTGCTAATCTTTGTCCTTATATGATTGTTCATGCTAATCTTCACGTTTTTGTGCCGTTTAAAGACACTTTATTGAGTAAAAATGTACACAGCAACAAAAACAGTAGTTTTTTTTTTTTAACTGAGTAACACATTTGATGTAACAGCTGCCAATTTTCTGAGTACCGTAAAGATTGTAATCCCAGGAGTTTGTATGTTTTTTAGAGCTTGGTGGTGATGTTGTGGAGTTGATTGCTAAAACGATTCATGATGTTCCTGTACCTGAGCAGGTGCGACCTCCGGGTGAGGCAGGACTGGGCGAGCTGGTGGACCCTCAATATGCTGAACCACACCGGGAAGCTGGAGAGCAACAAGAGACAGAACCTTAATCCTTATAACAAACACAAACATTTAAACATCAGGTTTCAAAGGTTTCTGATACCAACATTTTATATTAAAAATTATTTAATTTTTTATAGTTATATAAGCGATTGTACGGCAGTGTGTGTGAAAATGCTTCATGAATCAAATTTACATAGTTATAATAATTATTATTATTATTAGGGGGCCAAACACTTAACTATAAGACCCTGGTAGAAATTTGACCTTCTTCTGTTTTGTTCACACTGATTGTGGAGGGTCTGTGAAACATTTTGACTAAATTTGGACAAAATGCTGACAAAGTTCTTTTGTGACAATCGGGCCAAACTTGGGTTTAACGTAGACTAAACTCATATTCATAACTTGAAATTCATTTGTCGAAAATAGAAAAGATAACTCTAGATTTCCTGGAATGAGACGAGTTCTATGAACTGGATGGTGATTGGACCCCAAAAATCGACTTCTGTTGACTATTCTAGAAATCCTGATATAAACTGTTGCATTTGAGTGATTTTCAAACCGCACTCACATGCAGGCCTCCTTTAGTCAGGACACTGAGTCCAAACAGAACGGTGACGATGCACACGATCAGCTCGACCACCAGGAACAGCACCAAGGTAGTCAAAAAGCCGTCAATCAAGAGCTAAACTCCGCCCACAGTCACAGAGACATAAAAGGTTCAGGGGTCAGTACTGCGTGTCACAGCGTATACACAAAATATACACTAATGTCATTAACACAAGTTTTCACATCCTATATTCGTGTTTTGTTTTGCTTTTTTTTAACTGTATAGCATTAAAATATAATTCAAAACACTGTCCAAAGTGCAAAAAACTAACAGCAAATTATAACAATTAAAGATGGGGTGAAGCAAAAATAAATAAAAAATGAAACATGATACAAACGAGGTGCCAAAGGTTTGCGAGGAGCACTGAAGCAACTCAACAGTAAACCGTACTGAAGTCCTGACCCTGAATATACTGTGATGTGAATTTAATGTGCACATTTGCTGGACTGAAGCAACCTCATGCATTACAGACCCTCAAGCACAAGAGCGTGGGTTACTTACTTTACAGGTTCTTTCGATCATATTAGAGCATTTCTTGAAACAATATTGTTGCTTTGGGAAAGCAGGACACAAGAAACAGAATCTGGGTTTTAATTTAACAAATAAAAGACAACAACATATTTTACTTTCAAGACTAAACTCTGATTTCATTCAAAATCTGAGAGTTCAATACATTTAAACTGTTACAGTTTTTTATTTTTTTCATTTATGGACAAACTACAAAAAACCTGTACCAAGTGCAAACAATTTTCCAATCTGCTTTCATTGAGGACTAAGTGTGATTCGGATCAAACACATGGACATCAGGCTGAATTCAGATCTTTAAGGGGTTTCTGGACACCTGAGGAATTTGTTCATACGTTTTGTCACTTCGCATTTTTTCACGTAACCCCGTGGGGAATCGCGGCACTGGAATTGCACTGGGAACGGAAGCTTGTGCTGTCAGTTCATTTCCTTTTATACATGAACGTGGATCATGCACATGTGGAGAAGATGTAGAATATGTAGAACATGTACAATATGGAGGTCACATTTTTTTACCCCTTTGTATAAAAACACAGAGTCTTTTGTGGACTTTGAGACACGTGTGTGGACCTTCTGTTTATATGCGACAAACAAAACACAAGAATTTTGAAAAGTGAGTTCTGTAGATTCTTTTTTTGGTCACCACCAGAGGAACTTGTGTGAGATGGAGAGCAGGAAAGAAGATGTGATGAGACTCCCTCAACCCCATAGACATAGATGGAGGTAAAAGTTTAATGGTTTGGGGTTGTTTTGGAGCAGGGAAGATTCTGGAAATTGAAAGTGAACCAACATGGCTTCCATTTCATCAACACGATGCAGTTCTGTTTGGAGTTCAGCTCATTGGAACCGAATTCACCGTCTGAGTTCTGTAAGTGTTATTAAGAGAGCAAACACTGGTCTGGACTGATATCTATCATGGAACGTCCTGGCCAGTCACTGCACCTCAATCCTACTGAACTGCTCTGTGATGAAGAAGGAATCACCAACTAAATCCACTAAATCTCCAAGGAAATCTTTATATCATTACTGAGTTTGTTGCACAGAAACAGAAAGGACCTGCATGTGTCTCTCAAAAACCATAAAACACTCTGTGTCTCGACACTTTTCACAGCCACTGTACATAATGCTTACAAATGTATTTTTAACAAACGATGTTTGCAAGACCACATGAAAAAAGAAGAGTAAAACGTGAACATGCAACAAAAACGTAACAGCTGGTTAAAAAAAGAAACACGTTAAAGAAAATGTATTCAGTTCAATAATATTGTAAAAAAAAGAAGAATATATCTGAGCCTAAACTACACACCTGCAGATACACTTTGGCCCTTAGCACCGTTTCCTCAGAGTAGAAATGATAGTGATTGGATTGGAATCGGATTTGGTCAGATTTAAGATGATCAGAGTGAAACCTGCGCCAAATCATTAGAAACAACTCCCACTAGTAGTTCCGCATCTGCTGCCTGGGAGCAACGTTTCATCACCACTGGCCTCGTTTTTAGTCCAAAAAGGGCTCAGTTCCAAAACCTTTTGTTGAATAGAAATATCGCCCCCTCTGGGACTGAGATCTGTCAGCTCTGAATACACATCACAGTCAGCTCTGAATACATGGTTCTACAACTGTGTGACTGTCATTTTATTTGTTAATTGAAGATTTTTAAAATATTGCTTTTCTACTTGTTACTTTTTTCCCGTTTTTTTTTTTACCAGCTCACAGTTTATAAAGCATGAAAATGAAAAGACAACCTGCATAACCTCACACGTGTGTAAAGGCTTACGAAAAGAAAAGAAATAAATAAAATCATTCTCAACAACTAAACTCAATAAAATATGGTCTTATTACAACAAATTGGTTTTGCACTTTGGTACAGTCCTTTGAAAAAAAATCAGCAGTTCAATTATTATTATTATTATTATTATTATTATTATTATTATTATTATAAAAAAAACTGTAACAGGGAATTACAGAGCTCACTTCCTACTTTGACTCCAATCTTTTTACAATCTTGACTTCATTACATTAAAACAAGTCTCGAATTCCAACTCGTCGATTCGGCACAAATCTCTGCGTCTCACACGAAACAACATGCATTTTTTAATGTCTAGTGTCTCCTTTAATAGATGTAGTGAACAATGTTTGGAAATCGAGACTATGTACAATAAAACTGACGAGTTTTGGGTTAATAATAATAACAATAAGCCTAAACTCATGCATAAGCGCCTGCCTGCGACGTTCCCATGGTGACATTCCTGTTACACAGAAACTGCCAGCTCTGTTATTTACTCATGCGGATTAGAAATGCATCCCAGGCCTGTTAGTCAGTGTGTGTGTGTGTGTGTGTGTGTGTGTGTGTGTGTGTGTGTGTGTTTGTGTGTGTGTGTGTTACCACAGCGTAGATCTCCAGTCTCCGGCAGTGTTCGCAGTGATATGAGTCCTGTCTGTAGGGCAGGTGGCGGGACAGGAGGCCCAGAGCAGCCGTGGTGAATGCAGCACTCACAAGGTGAACTGCCAGGGTCGCCTTTACCTGCACACACACACACACACACACACACACAATTGGGAAAATATATAATATTGCACTATACATTCCCGGTAAACAAACGCAATTAAATGTTTTTTGACACTGGACCAGGATCACGAACATCATGAGACTCACTCACCCAGAAAAGAGAAGGAAACCTTCCAGCATGGATCAGGATCGAACCCGAGGCGAGAATCTACAAAGGCAGGAGTTTTAAAGCTTATTACAGAAAATAAAGGAATAATAATTCATATTGAATGGATGCTCTGTGATCAAATTTGCCATTATCTCCATTCAGATATCAGCTAGTAATCTGATACGCCAAATGTATATCTTTATATGGGGTTCATCTTCAACAAAGAAAACTATAGCATCATTATAACTGAGTTGTGACTATCTAGAACACCAAAGCTGCATCCACCGCCTTTTAATCGTATCCCCACCCACCAGAAACCCCTTCCTCTATCATACCTCAGCTATAAACCAACCAGATATGGTGAAGACCATCACGGACTTGAAGCCAGACAGCATTATGTAACATTTGAAGTGCTGATCATGAATGCTGTAAGAATCACACACTGAGAAATGTGCTTTCTGCCCTCTTCTACATCCACAAGCCCACCAAAGCCCCTGACCGGAGGAGAGGAACTGAACTCACCTCTGCTCCAGCATTTCCACTGCACATATCTGACCAAGTCATTAGCATTATCTTTTATAGAGTCCCTTGTCCTGATGTTTATCCCGTTGCTTTAAGTTTCACCTCTGGTACTCAAAGATTTCATCAGCAACGTCTAAAAACATTTCCTGCCCATTTTCCTCCATGGTTCCCTTGAAAGTCCTCTACAGCAAGCAACCACAAAACCACTCGAGCCTGTTTCCACATGCCATCAGAAGACTGTAGAGGGACAGCGGTGGGTTTGTGTCTGTCAGACTCAACAACTAGGGTGCTTTGTAATGAGCGTCTGGGATTCTGTTATAGGAAATTGTTCTGGTCGTGTTGTAATCAAAGCATGTGCCCTCTACAGGCTTGTCTTTGTATATGTATTGCTTTGTGTAATGTCTATACACACACCCAGAACTCAACAACTGAGCCAAAAGCTCTATTCTCCACAGAATTCAATAAAAATATATCACATGTACTGTATGTGCCTTATGCCATTACATTCGCTCATATGTACACACATACAGGCACACACACACACACACACACACACACACACACACACACACACACCTGTACGACGATCACCACCACTACGATGAGGTCGGGGGTGAAGTGAACCTCATAGTAGATCTGAAGCACAGAGATGCTCAGGCACAGACACAAAACTGCGATGATGATCTGAATCGACTGCAATACAGGAAAAATCATTTAGAGCCATAAAACAGCTTTTTATAGTGTGTGTGTGTGTGTGTGTGTGTGTGTGTGTGTGTGTGTGTGTGTGTGTGTGTGTGTGTTCTACTGAATGAAGGCTCTCACCCCTAAAGCTTTCGGTTCCATCTTCTGGAAGGTCTTCACCTGTCTGGTGGTCAGGTTGGCTGCAGGTTGGGGCGGCGCTTGATATTCAGTCCCCATGGTGTTATTACTGATTTACTGATTCTGAGTGGTGCAGCCAGGGTCTGAGGAGAACAACCACTAATAAACATAGACCAAGAGAGGAGAGGAGAGGACACGCCCACTCTCATATTCACTTATACACTCAAGAACACGCCCACTCTCATTCACTTATACACTCAAGGACATGCCCACTCTCATATTCACTTATACATGCAAGAACACGCCCACTCTAATATTCACTAATAAACTCAAGGACACGCCCACTCTCATATTCACTAATACACTGTAGGACACGCCCACTCTCATATCCACTTATACACTCAAGGACACGCCCACTCTCATTCGCTTATACACTCAAGGGCACGCCCACTCATTCAATTATACACTCAAGGACACGCCCACTCTAATATTCAAGGACACATTCAAGGACACGCCCACTCTCATTCACTTATACACTCAAGGACACGCCCACTCTAATATTCACTAATACATTCAAGGATACGCCCACTCTCATATCCACTTACAAACTTAAGGACACGCCCCTATTCTTTTTTTAACTTATGAAAAGTTACAATTACTTAGATTTTTACATATGACTGAAGACACGCCCACTCTGATTTATTTTTTGTACATTAACTCAAAGACACGCCCACATTTTAGCCTCCATTCCTCCAGACTCAAGGACAGAAGATAGAAAGTCGCTCAGGAGGAAAAAAGAAGCCTTTAGAGCGCGTGAGACCGCAGATACACACTGCACACACACTGCACACACACACTGCTCACACACTGCACACATACACTGCTCACACACACTGCACACACACACACACACACACACACACACACACACACACACACACACACACTGCACTGGATTCTGTAGGTATTTATAGCCGCTGAACGAAGTGAAAGGGACACGCAAGCAGGCGTTATAACGCTTTATGACGGGAGCGGGAGGTCCTGCGTGTTTCTCATCTCTCTCTCTCTCTCTCTCCTCTCTCTCTCTCTTTCTCATCATCATCTCTCTCTCTCTCTCATCAACTCTCTCTCTCATTTCTCTCTCTCTCTCTCTCATTTCTCTTTCTCTCTCTCATCTTTTCTCTCTCTCTCATTATCTCTCTCTCATCTCTCTCTCTCATCTCTCTCTC
>NC_060912.1:11488657-11518657 GCF_014805685.1 Silurus meridionalis | reverse complement strand
AATACAAAGAGATTTAAATCTGCTGTTTGCGTCGTTACGTCCCGAGAAGTACAGCAGCTGTGAAAAGTGTGGAGTCTTTTCTACATGTTCCTTCTGTTTCTGTGCAACAAAACTTCAGCCAAAGTCAAAATCAGAACAATGTGACAGTGAAGGAGTGGAAAATTCTGTGGGACATTTGTGTCTCTACCAGAAGAACTTGTGTGAGAACGAGATGTGATCAGACTCCCTCACCCCCACACATGGAGGTGGAAGATTCATGGTTTGGGGTTGTTTTAGAGCAGGGAAGGTTTTGGAAAGTGGAAGTGATCCAACATGGCAACCATTCTGTACTTCAGCACCATGTGACTCCGTCTGGACTGCGGCTCATTGGAGGCGACTTCACCGTACAACAAGACGATGAGACGAAGCAACAAATACGTCTGAGTTCTGTGCGTTATTTAAAAAGCAGACAGACGTCTAGACTGATATCCATCATGGAACGTTCTGCCCAGTCACCAAACCTCAGTCCTACTGAACTGCTCTGAGATGAAGAAGAAAGAAACCTCCAACTTTGGCGAGTTCTACACAATATTTTAGCTGAACATTTGAGAAAGGAACTGTGTGGATTGTGAGAGTGTAAATCGGTTCTTCATGCTAAAGGAGGATTTTTCACTGGAAATAAAGTGGAACATCTGGACATTTATAGATTTGTTTGGCTGAATTAATTTTTCATAGAGTTTGTTGTATAGAAACAAAAGGCACATGAACGTCTGTCTCTCAAACCATCAACCACTGCACACTTTCCACAGGTTCTGCACATCCTCAGATCTACATCACTCAGTAGAGACGACCAGGTGTGGAATAAAGAACAACACTGCGACAGTAACATCACCGTACCTTACAAAAATACGTAGCACTTTATCTAGAAGCTACAGGATTCTTCTTCTTATTAACTTAATAAAATTAAGAATGAAATGAAATACTGCAGGAGCTACAGATCCATGAGATTTGAGTAAAGCTGTTTAGATCTTCACCACATCTCGTGTTTTAAAAACATTCACTCGGACTCCGACTGCTCTTATGTGCCATGTTTGTACAGAAATATTCACAGAAAGGAAAAAGAAAAAAGAAGAAGAAGAAGTGCGTGTCTGGACCAGACGTCTCCAATGTGAACTGGAGAGTTAATCATCTTCTGTCTTGGTGTGGACCGAACCACGTAACTGTCCTTCGTGTCCTCCTGGATCTTCAGGAGAAACTTCAGCACTCAGATGTCTGCTTTATCTGCGATCACATGGCACACTGCTCAGAAAGACTCGCTCAAGGTCAAACTGTTGACCTTTAGACCAGACCTCACGAACCAGGATGGGGAAAAAAGGTCTCGTGATGATAGGATCAGCGATTGATGTGCCGTCAAAATATCAAGACACCCAACTTTTCCAGCCGTATGTGGATCTTCTCCAAACCTTCAGAGAATAATTGTGTAGGTCGACTTTGCATGTGTGGAATTTTTGAACTAGGAGACCCAAACTTGTTCCAGCATGACGAAGCACAAAGCCAGCTCCATGAAGATCTGCTTCAAATAGGTCAGAATTGTGTGGAAGATCTCCTTCAACCCTCCTCACCTACATCAGTACCTGCCTTTAACAACAGCCTTGTGGCTAAAATCTCCACAAAAATCTAGTGGAACATCTTCCCAGAACAGCTTCTTCTAGGAGTGAATGGAGACTAAAAGTGGAATGGGATGTTCATAAAGAAGTTCTATCTTCTGGTCACACACTTTCAGCAGTACACTATATTTTTCTAACTGAGTGGATCATCCTCAGGCCCCGTTTGAAGGCATTTTATTGGTGTTATCGATGAACATTGAGATTTTTTTCAGACGAAGTTTTAAACAAAATAAAAGCAGTTTGTTCTGAGGGTTTCTGATCTTCCTCATTCCTCTCAAAAAACAAACATCATGTGCAGTTCTGAGAGACAGATAACAGAGTGCAACGTCCCGTCCTGAGAACCATCAACACACATTTATCCGTTTATAGCTACCTTTAGCTACGTCCCAAAAAAAGTTATGGGTGAAGTGAAAGCAGCTATAAACACTTGTTTCTTCACCAGTCTCTCTCTCTCTCTCTCTCTCTCTCTCTCTCTCTCTCTCTCACTCTGATCTCACTCGTAAAGCTCAAAAAAGGCTCAGTCAAAAAAACAAAAAAGAAGGAAATCGTACGCATTGATCGTAAAGTCTCTCCGTTCATGCGTTCGTTATTAAATAAGCACGACGTTTGTTAGTTTGTTAGTTTGAGTGGATTACGCGGGAGTATCCGCCGTACCAGGCTTTGTTTGAGTCGTTACTATAGAAACGTTAATGTCTAGGTAGAACACTTTCTTTCCGTTAGTTTCGTTCCTCGGCTGAAACCCCAGCGCCGGTCTGAAGGACGGGTCAGAACCACGCAGAGGGTTCATTCTGGCTCAGATGCAGGTGACGGAAAAAGGCGTAAAGGCGTAAAGTGTGGTACAACCCCCCTAAAACAACCCCTAACAACCCCCCCGATACAAAACAGAGACGTGTTGAAAAAAAAGCAAGGCGGGGGGCGGGGCTCAGATGGGAGTGTTGGGTAGATAGACGTTCGAGCCGTTGGAAACGCCCGTGTTCGGGGGGTGTGGCGATTTCTCGCTGCTTTGTTTTTCCGGGTGAGGGGATTCCCCCTGGAGCACCTCCCGCTCCTGATCGCTGTCGTGCGAGGACAGATGTGGCGCCGTCCGGCTGTGATACGTCTTCCTCAGGTCGTACGCCACTAACAAAAGCAACGCACAGACGCACATGGCTAACAGCACCGAGACAGCCACCAGCTCCTTCAGGTAGCTCGCGCTGCTCTCGTGCTGCAGCATGTGTTTGGATCCGTGAGCAGGAGCCTGGGTGACGGCTGGAATCAGCGTGGAAGCGCTCGTCTGCGTCGTGGGCTTCGTCTCGGTCTTCTCCCGGGGCGTGGTTTCTCTCGCAGGCGCAGGACTGAGGGTGGAGGAGGTGGAGAAAGTGGAGGAAGTGGAAGAAGTGGAGATGGGCTGAAGGCTGGGGTCCTCCTTCTGTCTGACCTCGTAAAGGCAGAGCGTCTGCGTGAAGCCGTTCTCCGTGGCCTGACACCTGTACGAGCCCAGGGTGGTGGGCGTGGCCAGGAAGCTGAGGACGCCGTGTTCCTTTATGTAGATGTCAGGAGACAGTTCAGCTCCCGAACGCTCCCAGTGAAGCGTAGCCAGCTGAGACAACGTCCTGCACCGGAGACGCACCACCTCCTTCAGAGACACTGACACCACCTCACCTACAGAGGGAGCCACACAGAATTACTGGGACACGTACGTTTGTGTGTGTAGTATAGTGCATTATGTAATGTGTGTGTGTGTGTGTGTGTGTGTGTGTGTGTGTGTGTGTGTGTGTGTGAATAGTATATGTAATGTGCGTATGTGTGTGTGAGTAGGGTGTGTAATTGTATGGGTAATGTGTATAATGTGTGTATGTTTGTGTGTGTGTGTGTGTGTGTGTGTGAATAGTGTATGTAATGTGCATATGTGTGTGTGAGTAGGGTGTGTAATTGTATGGGTAATGTGTATAATGTGTGTATGTGTGTGTGTGTGTGTGTGTGTGTGTACTCACTGTGAGAAACAGTGGTGGTGACGGAGCGTCCTCTGGGATTCAGTGTTGTGAAGTTTTTACACACTTTCAACACGTTACCTCCATCTACATCCTGAACACTAAGGAGATCCCACACACACACACACACACACACACACACACACAAATATATTATAGGTTTAAAAGTGCATTCAGCAACATATTCATTCAGTAAGTGGGTACTGCAGGTGTGTTTAGTTTCCGCCTCGCATTTAAAGTACATTTCTTTATTATTATGTAACTTGAAAACATACACAACAATGGGTGTGTGTGTGTGTGAATACATACGCCTGGTCAGTGACAGCTGAGACATGAGCACACACTCTCCTGGTGGAGTCCCAGGCACAAAACGGGTCTCGAGCTAACACACACTCGGCACAGCTCCGGTACAGAGCGCAGGCCGAGAGAGGAACCGAGGCCACGCCCTCTGAGGAGCCCACAAACACCACACCCTGCACGGGACACAAACCACAGTCACACACACACTCACACACACACACAGCTCTGTTCAACCTGAATCACACCCCAGGGTTACCTTAGAGATGGACAGCAGGAGGTTCGTGACCCTCTGCGGTTCCCGTAACACCTGGATCTCCTCGACAATGTGAGCTCCGCCCCCCGCCAGCACGGCTTTGTGCAGAAAGCCGCTTTCTGCAACAAGCAAACGTGTTAGCGTGATGTGTGTGACGAGTGTGTGTGTGATGAGTGGCGAGTGTATGAGTGTGTGTTACCTGTGAGCAGGTACAGGACGGTGTATTCCCTCCCATTAGCCCCCTTCACTCTCTGAGCCACGAGGTTGGTATAGCGCTGGTCACCTGACACTAACGCCAGGCCCTGATTGGCTGGAGACACGCTCTTATCAGCCAGGAAGTGCTCCTTGACGAAGCGGAGGACGTTATCCGAGGAGTTATGGAGACCGCACTGCGTGGAGACACACACACACACACACACACACACACACACACACACACGTCAATACATACACAAATCTCTCAGAGTGTATTTGTGATGCTGCTGTGGTGGAAGTACAGCGTTCTCTTGCCTCTCCAGGATTGGCGATCTTCTCCTGCATGCGTGAGCTCCATCTCAGCGTGTCCCTGTTCAGCGTCTTGTAGTTCCCCCCGAACACGTCCTTGACGTCCCTGAGGCTGAAGGCGCACACCGCCGAGCGCCCGGAGTTCACCGACCTGCAGGAGGAAAAACACACACCACACACAGGAGATCAGATCTTCTCAGTCCATGGCACACAGAACATCTCAGCATTTCCACACCACACCACTCGCGATGAAAGGATCTGCTCTTATTCACCACTGGGAGCTGAAGATGCCGTAGAAGAGCGTCTCGTCCTCGCTGGCGCCCTCTGCGGGCCACAGTGTGCTCATGTCCTGCAGGACGTTGTAGGGCAGCTCGTCTCTGGCCTGGCACAGGAGCTGGGCTTTGGTGAATGTGGTCCATCTTCTCTGCAGGGTCCGCTGTCCTCCTACATCGCTCTGAACACACACACACACAAATACACATATTATACATACATATATTACATACAATAACAACAAATATACACTGCACATCAAAAGTATTTGGACACCCGACTTCTCCAGCAACATGCGGTTCCTCTCCAAGCTTGAAGGCACGCAATAGCATACGAGTCTTTGGATGCTGTGGCATGAATTTGTTCCTTCACTTGAACCTGTTTCAGCATGACATAAAGGGCACAAAGCCAGCTTCATGAAGATCCATGTGTTGGATATGGTGGAAGATCTCCTGCTTTAAACCCTATTCAACACTTCAGGCCTCCAGTGATAATCCAAGCGATAATCCATTTTTGTAGATGCGGAGGTGAAGAATGTCTTATTTTCTTTCTGCTCCGACTTACACCAAGAGATAAAGTAGTGCCAGAAGATTACATTTATTTACATGATGAGAAACTGTGTGTGTGTGTGTGTGTGTGTGTGTGTGTGTGTGTGTGTGTGTGTGTGTGTTTTGTCTCTACTAATAATCAAGCTGTTGGAATTTTACTCCTGGTGCTGTTTTTCCTTCTATTTCTCATTTTCGTCTCCAAATTCATCTTGTGCCTCGTTTATGAAGATCCCTGTGTTTACCACAGAAATTCCACCACACACTGAAATCTTCCATGGAGTTCAGGAAGGTCATGAAGACACATGCTCTGAACTCACATCCGAACCTCCAGCCAATCAATCAAACATGTTTACTCCACAGGAAGTTCCTCACCGTGCAAACCTGAGCCACGCGAGACACCGTGAACCTTTCGATGAAGTCGTACTCGCGTCCCATCTCGCTGAAAAAGAAGTAAACCTTCTCCTCGCTCGGGATGTACGCGGAGCTGATGAAGGTGGGATCTGTAAGGCAAATAAAAGAATGTTAAAACCAGCGTTCTCTTGTTGCCTTCGTCTACAGGATACACATCTACTGTTTGTGGACTCTGACCTTCCAGCCAACCCGGAGTGTCGTCCAGCTTCATGTCCACTCGATCTCCTTCACTCAGGTGCCGAGAGATGACAGGACGATTCCCTCTGAAGTCTGCCACTGTGGCGGTGTACAGCTCTCCACCTACACACACACACACACACACACACACACACACACACACACACACACACACAGTCAGTGAATGAGGCAGTTGGAGATAACACAGGACCATATTTTTTGACAAAGGAAACCCAAACAAAGTCACATGATGCATGAAAAACTCAGCCATGTGTGTGAGAGAGAGAGAGAGAGAGAGAGAGAGAGAGAGAGAGAGAGAGAGACCAGTTGACAGACAGACAGACAGATAGAGATAAATCGACGACTCTTACCCACAGTAATGGCGGTGTGTTTGTTGTAGGGGTTGTATGGACAGCGTCCTCGTCCCTCCTCATGTTTCTCGCCAGCACTCGAGGACAGAGAGAAATCCTCAGAGCTCTGTCATAAACATCACAACACCATTAATACCTTCATCACCCAGAGAGAGAGAGAGAGAGAGAGAGAGAGAGAGAGAGAGAGAGAGACAGAGAGAGAAAGACACAGAGAAACGAGTGTAAGCACGAGCACTTACTATGTAGCTGCAGCGAGGACCGAAGGCAAACGTTCCACAGGCGAACATGTGTGTGGAGTTCAGGACTTGCAGCACTCGAACAAAGTTTGCACAGTCCATCTGGAGAGACAGAGACAGACAGAGACAGACAGAGACAGAGAGAGAAAGCGACAAAGAGAAAGAAGGGGAGACACACATGGGGTTACCCATAACGTCCATGAGACACATAACGTGATGTAAGTTCCCAGCTAATCCCCCGTTTACCTCATTGGTGCCCTTCATGATGCATTCTCTCAGCTCTGTCTCTGTAGGAGACCAGTCAATCTACAGGAGGGGAGAAGGACAGAACGTCTCATGATCACCTACTGCAGCACAAAATCCCTTACTCACACACACACACACACACACACACACACACACACACACACACACACACACACACCTTCTTGCTGAGCTCCAGGCTTCCTGTTTTGCTGATTTTGAGGGACAGGATGGCGTCTCTCGCTCCGATGTACAGCGTCTCCTCATCATTACTTAGCAGCAGTGTGGTGGTGTTAGAAACATCCGGAAGATTGAAGAGTGTAATAGGACGACCAGGGCTCTCTGCAGCAACACACACACACACACACACACACACACACACACACACACACACACGTTAAAAAATCTGTAACATTATTTCACAAAACTACTACTAAATAAAACATTGAGGCGTGGCCAACAATATTGGAGCATGGCCTCCAATCTATCACAACAATGTGGGTGTGGCCTCTGGTCCATTTTCACAAAGGGGTCGTGGCCTATGTATCTCTCAGTTCTAATAAAGTAGGCGTGGCCTTGCACAGGTCAGTTCTAGTAAAGTAATTAAGTTTGGAGCTGTTGATGTCACAAAACAGGCTCTATGGATTGGACCAATCGTGGGCAGGTATGCAAATGAATAGCAGGATGTTTGAAATACCTGGAAAGCGTTTAGTCTGCACGCTAGCTGGTGTGATAGAGGTTGTGTGGAGGAGCAGGATGAAGGAGGGGGCGTGTCCATGCTGAATGCTGAAGTGTTCCTGTGTTTTGCATGAACTATATTAGGAATCTCAGAGGCTTCATGGGAACGAGGAAAAAGATCGGCTCTGACGATAACGAGACGGCGTTTCATAACGAGCATTCAAATGAGCCGTGCTGCCATGGTAATGACTACATGAGCAGAACAACAATATCCTCAGTCTGTAACATCAGTCTGCTAATACCTGCTAACCTGAGCGTACAGCTGCCAGTTTAGCTCAGCGCTAACGCTGGGCTGGATAATAGCGTGCGGTGGCTAATCTGCACTGAGCGTCTCTGTTAATACCCCTGTGTGGGGTAGAGTTCTGAGAACTGCTCTGTTCTGTGTGGTCATCTCTCTATCACACACACGTGCAGCACGAGAGTGTACAATGTGGTTTTACTGCAGAAATACGTCTCTCACACACACATGCACACACACGCACGCACACACACACACACACACACACACACGCACACACACACACACGCACACACATATGCAACAAGAGAAACCACAAACTATCAATATGCTGATATGAGAGATAAAAGTGATAATGGGGAAATAAACCCTGGTGTGTGTGTGTGTGTGTGTATTTTCTGTGTATATGTGTTTGTGTGTCTGTTTGTATATATGTGTGTGCCTGTTTATATATATATATGTGTGTGTGTGTGTGTGTGTGTGTGTGTGTGTGTGTGTGTGTGATCATATTCCTGTTACTGGGGCAGAGGGTAGAAGCCTGAGCTGTAAAACAGATGGACACAGTGCTGAAACAGCAGCAGAAAAACAGAAGCAGATGATCAGATGGTTTTGTGTGTGTGTGTGTGTGTGTGTGTGTGTGTGTGTGTGTGTGTGTGTGTGTGTGTGTCGTATTTGTGTAAGCTGTATATAAATACATATATTCAAATGAGTATCAGTAATATGACAGAGTTGTGAGAGTCTCAGTACTGAGATACACAATCTCACAAACTGTACACAACACACACAACCTGCTACATCAACACGTCCTCTGAGGACCAGATCTCCGTCCATGTGTCCTGTTCAAGCACACAGACAGCCTTCCAGTCTAAAAAGTTTACGTCTCCAAATGGGAGACGATGGCTCCTGATCCTGACCTCCAGAAAGCAGAGAAACCCTTAAACAGGAAGTGAAGGAACCTCCTGACTCCATGGCTCCTCTCACGTGCAGGACTCTCACGTGTTTTTCTGACTGCTGACTCAAACACAATTCAGAAAATACACTCCAGCGTTTTATCTCAGACGCATCTGCAGCGCTTGCCTGATTGCTACACACCGCAACGTCCATGCCAACATTCCGATTCATCCTGATGGGATCCTGATGGAGATCTGAGATGACCTTGAAATGCACTCAGTGAAGGTTAAAAATATCCAAATACAAAACTGTATGGCGTGCGGTAAAGCTGTTCTGATCAGAAGATCTGTAGAATTCTGTAGATTTACAGCCTTAACACAAATATTGCTGAACTAGATGGATGAATGGAAGGATGGAGGGATGGACAAACAGAAAGATGAACAAATGGCTACACAGATAGAGGGTTTGACAGACAAAAGGATAGATGGATGGATGGATGGATGGATGGATGGATGGATGGATGGACGGACAGACAGTCTGATGGACAGATTGATGGAGGGATGGACAGATAGACAGGTAGACAGATGGATGGATGAATGAAATGATGGGTGAATGAATGGATAGATGGATTGCTGGATTCAGGAATGGATGCAAACAGATGGATGGATGGTTGCATGGATGGACAGATGGATGGAGAGACAGACTCAAAAAAAAAGATGGAAGGACAGATGGATGGATGGATGGATGGATCATTTTGTCATTGTGTTTGTGTGAATCTCCTCAGGTTTCTGCAGCACTACAGATCTGACCTGTGGTCCAGTTTCAGAATCTCACTTTTACATCTACAAAAGAACTACAAATACATCAGTGATGATGTAGAACTGTAACCATGGAAACGAGCGGTTAGACGCGAGAAGATGTGATAATGGATCGATTGTGTAGAAGATAGAAGAAGACAAGTCTTTCGTTAAAGGACGGCTCTGCTGAGTATCTATTCTGAGAACATGTACTACACCTCCTACATCTCCTGAGTCAGCGAGTAATTACAGCCACACTGGACACTTGAGGATCAGTGCGTTAGAGATGAGACAGAAGAGCTGGACTTCACCTCACACACTTTCTGTACAGGAACTGGACGTCCGAGTGAAGAAAACGTCTCGGATGTTCTGAAGAAACGAGTGGGTTTTGTGGCCGTGTTCTCCACCGCGAATGAGTCCACCGAGGAGAAAAACCCTGAGAACTCGCCATGTCTCGCTTTCGTTCTTTACACCAGTAACAGTGAAGCAGAATTTCAGGGCTTTTACTTTTACACTCACTTTATAAAACTCCTGCAATTGTACTAAACCCACTTCCACACAATGACCTGAGTGTGTGTGTGTGTGTGTGTGTGTGTTTATAAAGAAACAACTCTTAAGGGTAACATGATAAAAATATATTACACTTTATATTTCAACACATTTTTTACAATGTATATTGTACCTCAAATGGAAAATAAACAGACGGATGGATAGACAGACAGAAAACAGACAGATGGATAGATGAATAGATAAATGAATGGATGGACATAAAATGGATGGATGGATGGAAAATAGATTAGTGGATGAATGGACGGGTGACAGACAGACAGACAGACAGACAGACAGACAGACAGACAGACAGACAGACGGATAAGACAGATAGACAAATAGACAAATAGACAGATAGATAGATAGATGGATCTTTTGTGTTTGTATGAATCTCCAGAACATCTCAGGTTTCTGCAGCACTTCAGCTCTGACCTGTGACTCAGTTTTAGCAGCTCACATCTACAACATCTATAAAAAGCTGAGAACCGAAACACACACACTCACAAACAAACACACACACACACACACACACACACACACACACACACACACACACACACCGTGTCCCTCTTCGTGTCATCTCTCAGTCGAGTCGAGTCGAGCTGCAGTCACTTTGGATTCAGTTTAGATTTGATTGGAATTCAAAATACAAATATGTTGCGCAAGTTCACACAGGAGGGCCGAGTACATTCCTGACAGAACATGCACATACACATCACAAACACCCCACAAACTGCTTCCATTTCAGTGTCTTTTTTCCCCTTTTTTCTTGCTTTAGTGATGATGTTCTTTCTCTCTGTATGAGATCCTGTGTGTGATGCAACATTTTGTTCTACTGCACTTCTCTCTAATATTCATGGTTTGTGTAGATGTGGCATCATCATGATGGTATTAAGAGGTGAAGTGATTCCCCGCTGAAAGAATGACACATTGCTTCAGTAAATCCAAGATGGAGGAAGTGGCGTTTATTAAAAGGAACACACTTAACGGTTGACTTCTTCAGACAAGAAGTGAGAACGTCTGGTCGTGTTTCATATTGCTCCCTCCATCCTGAGCGTGTGTGTGGTGTGTGTGTGTGGGGGATTTTTCAGAATGCAGATGTGAAACTCTGGACATTCAGAAGGAAATGATTCAACACAGTGGCACATAAAAATGTGAGAGACACACAACATCCTGCACCTTCATCTTGTGTGAAATCATCGAAAGCTTGTATTTCCAGTTCACACCTGATGGACCTTAAGACCTTCTCTGACCATCTCAGGTCTTGGAACAGTGTGTGTCAGAATGTCTGTGATGAGTCTTATAGAACGAACTCATCTATAAATCTGAGAACACATCTACTCAAAGGTTGATCCATCAGCCATCTATAGAACGAGTGAGGAACTGTTGCTTCACCTGAACAAACACTTCAACCCCTTAAAGGATCAGGAAGTCTTTTCCTGGTATCTCCCCCGTCTCAGACGTCAGCATGAAGTGTACGTGCCTCGTCTGCCACTGCTCACGTAGTTCCACACTGCTACAGACACAACACAGCCGATCTCAATCAACACACGCTTATCTAACACCTGAGGAACACTGAACTCAACACATGCAGCTCTACACACTATACCGGCCTTCATTTGCTCTTATAAGAACCTCCACCCTTCCACTAGATGTTCCACTAGATTTGTGGAGATTTAATTCATCCACAAGGGTGTTAATAAAGTCAGGGACTGATGTAGGTGTGAAGGTGAGGAGGCCTGGGGTGCAGTCAGCGTGAAACATTCATTTGTGTTTAATAGGGTTTATAGAAAGAGATCTTCCACACACTTCCAACCCACGTCAAGCAGATCTTCATGGAGCTGGTTTTGTGCACTTTGTGTCATGCTGGAACAGGTTTGGGTCTCCTAGTTCAAGTAAAGGAAAATCTCATGCTACAGCATCCAAATACGTCTGACACAATTGTGTGTCTTTGTAGGAACAGTTGGAGAAGAACCACATCTGTGTGGAAAAGTCATGTGTCCTGACACATTTGGAGAGTGGAGGAATATAGGACAGAGAAGATCGACATAAAGCAGGATCCAATCCTGAATCTCCTCGATGTGGAGATGATAATCCAAGAGAAACGTGATCCCATTTTCTCAACACCCTTAAAAACATGGCTGCAAAATAAATGTAAAAAATGTCACATAAAAGCAGAAATCCGGATTAAGATCACGAATACATCCGAGATGTCCTGAGGAGGAACTCTTAAGAGGAACCAGGCTGAAAATGGAAAGCCATGACCCCACATTACAGTGCGATTATGAATCATTACAGTATTCAGGTGTTACACACGCTCACAGAACTTTACTTCATGCACTGATAGCAGAGATGCATCTTCTACAGACTCTCCAATTTCAGCAATTTCAATTCATCAGGACAGATCTGAGGATTCCTACAGCAGGCTGTAACTCATCTGCATGTTCTGTTAGTGTAGAACATCACCAACATGTTCTTTTAGTGTAGAACATCACCAGCAGGTTCTATTGGTGTAGAACATCACCAACATGATCTATTGGTGTAGAACAACATTATTCAAATTCATGCAAATGAGTTCTTTAACCAGGCTTTCTGAAGCTGTTAAAGAAACGATCATGTTCTAGCAAACCTCATAACCTCATCTCATGGGTAATCTTCCAAAGCTCGATTCTGATTGTTCAGAAGGTGTCAGATTGTTTATCTCTGACCACCGTGCTCTGGGATTTCTACAGCAGAAGTATCGCACGTAACAACAACCATGTTACCTAACAAGGAAATCATGAGGAAATCATGACAAGGAGATGTTTCTGGAACATTTCCAGTCAGCGAGTCTTCTATCACGGGGTGAATCAGTAAATACAGATTTTTTCATGTTTCTTTAACCCTGATTCACCTGGACTGGTGAGGGAATGGGTGTTTACAGCTGCTGTAGCAGAAGTGCAAACAGGAAGCCACAACTTTAAAAGATAAAAATATGGGAGAAGGAGAAATATGAACATTGGGGCAGGAGGTATCTCACAACCCCAACAGCATTTCTCCAGGTTGAATTCACCCTAAGTTTGGATTTCACCTCGAGCCTTCAGCAGCAGCAGGTGAGCTGACGTGGTTTCGGCTCTAATGAACCTGCACGCAGCACGGGATTTGAACCCTGGTGCTGCAAACCCTTGAGACGAAGACCTCATCGGCTCACAGCGAGCAGAGCGAACAGGCTGAGATCATTCACACTTCACACCGTATCTTTCTGAGAAAACAAAGCCACAACCCAACACATATGTCACGGAAACAAATCTTCTGATTAGATCAGGTGCAGTAAGATTCATCTAACAGTCAATCAGCTGTTCCAAAACAGGATCTTCAGCAGAATTTCTCAGCGATTTCCACTAAATGAAGTCATGCTAAACAAGTGCTGAGAAAAAGTGTGAAGTGCATTTATTTTGAGTTCACATATGGGAAGTGCAGTGTGATGTCACAGCTGAGAAAAACCTGCAGCTGCAAGTAATGCTGTTGGACTGAAGTCTGGATTTTAAAGAGCGGGAACCTTTTGGGTTTTCAGTTCAGCATAAACAAAAACAAACAAACAAACAAGTAAATACATTTGTGGATGGATGGAATGAAACACATTTGGGTGTGATGTTACAGGAGAACAATCACTTACCATCTCATTACACCACAGCATCTTCACATCTGTTCATTCTATACAGTTTATATAAAGACTGATAGATGTATGGATGAATGGATGTAGAGATGAACAGATGTATGTACAGATGAATGCAGGTATGGATGGATAAATGTATGTAAGAATGGATGGACAAATGTATGGATGGATGAATGGATGAATGCAGTGATGGATAGATGTATGGATGGATAAATTGACGAATGAATGGATGTACTGATAGATGGATGGATGTAGGGATGGATTATTAGATGGATCAATGTATGTAGGGATAAATGGATGTAGGGATGGATAGATGTATGGACTGATGTAGGGGTAGATAGAGGGATGTATGTATAGATAAATGGATGGGTAGATATATGTAGAGATGGATAGGTGAATGGATGGATAAATAGATAAATGGATGGATAAATAGATAAATGTATGGATAGATTATGTATGGATTAATGGATAGATAATTAGATGGGTGGATATATTGTATACTGGTGGATGAAGATAAATGAAGGTTTCTGCTCATGCCCATGTTATAGCAGTTCTCCTGTAAAGACTACAGATACAGAGCACTAAACCTGGAGACTCCTTCCATGAGTGTTAAAGATCTTCACTGAGGTTTAATCCTGTGTTGTGCTGCTGTTACAGAACATTTCCATCTGTTTCGGCTGTAAAAGAACATACAATCGCTCCGATAGCGTCTTCTCCAAACAACTCCATCCTCCATCCTCAGTGTCTTAAACCCAGACACCAGACACACACAGCGAGGACACTGTACACTGGAACGTCCATTTAGCAGAACAGGCCACTGAACCACTGAACGATGACACACACACACACACACACACACACACACACACACACACACACAAAAAAAACCCTTCTGTCTCAAAAGAACAAACCTTCTATTCATTAAAAAAAGCCACATGAACGAAACAAAACAACTTTTTCACCAATTCAGCACTTTCATACTTCTGCCTCTTCTTTTTCACCCAGATAATGTGAACTGGGTCACTTACACTTCCTCCTCTGTGTACACCAACCTTCTACCCCTACACCAACCTCCGGTGGGGTTTTACCCAACACCACTTACTGTACCAAACAACACTGTCCTACAAACAGCGCACAGCTATCAACACTGTAACGTAGAGCTACGAGGGGAAAGAGTTATGCAGCAATGATGATTCCAAACTCTTCAAGCACAAAGTTGGAGGCACATAAATGTACAACCCAAAAAAAGATCATCTCCTGCGATAGAGCTCCAACTCTATTAAACAGCTTTGAGATGAATGCGAACTCTGACTGCACGCCAGACCTCCTCACCTTCTCACCTACATCAGTACCTGACTTTACTAACAGCCGTCTAGCTGAACCAAATCTCACAAATCTCCAACAAATCTAGAGGAACATCCTCCCAGAAGAAAGAGTGGAGCTTATTATAAGTGGGAACTAAATGTGAAATGAGATGTTTAAATCTAATGCAGAGGTGTGCACAAGCCATATATATCAACAGATAGATGGATAAATGGATGAATAGATATACTGTAGAATAATAGATGGATGGACAGATAAGTAGATGAATGGATATACTGTAGACCAATGGATCAATGGAAGGATTAATGTATAGATGCATAGATGGTTGGATAAATGGATGGACAGATAAGTGGATAAATTGATATAATATAGACTGACAGATGGATTACTGGATGAATGAAAATACTGTAGACTGATGGATGGATGGATGGATGGATGGATGGATGGATGGATGAAAGAATGGATATACTGTAGACTGATGGATGGATGGATGGATGGATGGATGGATGGATGGATGGATGGATGAATAAATAAATAAAAGAATGGATATACTGTAGACTGATGGATGGATGGATGGATGGATGGATGGATGGATGGATGGATGGATGGATATACTGTAGACTGATGGATGGATGGATAAATAATTAAATGAAAGAATGGATATACTGTTGGATGGATAGATAGATGGATGGATGAATGGATGGATGGATGACCAGAAAAAAATGACACCCATTGTACCATTCTGAGAGCTGTGAGGATTAGAAGATGCTACTGGATGATGGTATTGATGTTTGTATAAAACACTGTGTTCTTCAGGATCGAAGGATTTGAGTGAAAAAACCCAAAGGAAAATCGTTTCGGCACCTTGGAGAACTTCAGTGTTCCTCACAGACTGAAAGGAAATCATATTAAAAGTACATGTGGAAGTCAGATCCACAGCGGCGCTGTAACGTGACCTGACCCTCGGCGTCTGTGATCTGTGACGCTGCACAAAAACACGGTTTGTTTCATCGCACCATCAAAGAGTCGTTTAGTTCTGCTGAATATCATTTACATCCAAACACCAGCGTTCACAAGCAGCACCTGATCTACAGGAATTATATTAACTCCATCAAATTATTTAGATTTTTTTTAATTTCTTCAAAATAACTGCAGATCTTTTTAATTTATAAACTTTTTTTTCATGTACATAAAAGTGTACATTAATTGTACATTCATTTATTTTTATTTTAGATTTATTTTATATATTTTATATTTATTTCCAAAACTCTTGACAGCTCAAACTAAACTATAATAATAATAATAATAATAATAATAATAATAATAATAATAATTCGATATTGAACTGAATTCTGGATTGACCAGAAGAGGAATGAGTTTATAAGTTTATAAGTTTATGAGTTTATGAGTTTATGAGTTTATAAGTTTATGAGTTTATGAGTTGAATTCAGACGCAACACAATGTGTGCTTTTACAAATTCTAATTTTGACACAACATTTCTTATAAACAAGAAGTTCAGACAAAGATCCTCTCACTTCTTTTTCTCAGGATGACTACAATGGGTGATAAAGCTCCGAGAAATGCAACCTTCTGTTCCACCTTCCACTTTCTGACTTTCCACCTTCTACCCTTCTAACCTTCTACCTTAAATATTCCACCCTCCACCTTCAACACATTACTGTCTACCTTCCACCTTCTACCTTCCTCATACAAAGAGACATTTTACACACTGACTGTTAGAGAACAATGGGACACTAATAAACACCTCGCTGAGCTCCATGGAGCAGTTCTGCATGTGGGGAACTCATCTGGTGAAGACGGAGATTTTAATAAACGGCTCGAGGCACAAGATTCATTAGAAGATATGTTTAAATGAGAAACAGCACCAGGAGTCCAACCTGTTATTTTTGTCTGTTTGTCTGTTTGTCTGTTTGTCTATCTATCTATCTATCTATCTATCTATCTATCTATCTATCTATCTATCTATCTATCTATCTATCTATCTATCAGGTGTTAGAGACAGAAAGACTGCTGTATCTCTGATCAGCAGTATGAGACGGCGTGTACACTATTGTTATAGACAAGATAACTTGCATAAGCGCATAAATACAAGCGCATAAATACACACGCAAACACACACACACACACACACACACACACACACACACACACACACACACACACACACTCTGTAACAGGTTTGTTAATCAATACACAGAATTGTTCAACCATCCAGAAAACTAACATTAACCTTGAGCTCCCGTCACACACACACACACACACACACACACACACTCACACACTCACACACTCTCAATCCAAACTACAGAACGGAAGAGAAAATAAATGTATGTATGTATTTATTTATTAATAAAGACGGCCATCTAATATATTAGAGATACGCAGTATATAATGCACACTAAAGAGTCTGACTCTCGCCACGCTGTCCGTCCGTCCGTCTATCTATCCATACATCCATCCATCCATCCATCCATCCATCCATCCATCCATCTATCTATCCCTCTCACATCATATTTTCTCATTTCCCAAATATGCATCAATATATATGAAATCCCTCTCATTTCCCTATCGGTCTATTTATCGATCCACCTATCCATCTATTCATCTATCTATCTGTCTATCTGTCTATCTCTCCGTCTCTCATGTGATCTGTATGATAGTTGACACTTTCTCACCGTTTCATTTCTGGTTATAAAGCAGCAGCTGTACAGTGAATATAACAGTGTTGATAAACTGCTCCTGTTTTACTTCTGTGTTCCGATTAGGACGAGATGCTGCTGAAGATGATGGAGATGATGGTGGGTCACATGACTACATGAGGTCGTTATGTGAATTTGTAGAAGAACAGAAACACTCTTACCGAGAGGAAAGGTGAGGCGAGGGACGGCGTGAGCGTGAGCGCTGCTGATGAAGAGGAAGAAGATGATGGACGCAGTGAGGAACAAAGGCTGTACGGATGCCATTCTGCCCGGAGGCGGTGAAGACAAGGATGAAGGATTAGATGAGGCAGAGGAGGAGGTAGAGCAGGTGCACAGAGCTATCTGAGAGCGCTGGTCTTCAAACCTCTGTTTTGTTCTGCAAGCGTCTGAGTGGAGCTCGCGCGCCGCTCGCACGGCCCACAGGAAGTCAGAGCAGTCATGTCTGTTTATGGGAAGACGAGAAGCGGTGTTAATTTCACAATAAAAAAGAGGCCACGAGGCAGTCGGTGTTTCCTTCTGTCTGCACTTACTTCCTCTTTCAGAATGAAGAAGGAGCTGCTGCAGATCTTTAAGCACATTTTTTATTATTTAACACTGCATGTTTATATTTTATTATATTCAAGATAAAATGACAATTTTACTTTATACAGTACAGACCAAAAGTTTGGACACACCTTCTCATTCAAAGAGTTTTCTTTATTTTCATGACTATGAAAATTGTAGATTCACACTGAAGGCATCAAGGGCTATTTGACCAAGAAGGAGAGTGATGGGGTGCTGCGCCAGATGACCTGGCCTCCACAGTCACCGGACCTGAACCCAATCGAGATGGTTTAGGGGTGAGCTGGACCGCAGAGTGAAGGCAAAAGGGCCAACAAGTGCCAAGCATCTCTCGGGGAACTCCTTCAAGACTGTTGGAAGACCATTTCAGGTGACTACCTCTTGAAGCTCATCAAGAGAATGCCAAGAGTGTGCAAAGCAGTAATCAAAGCAAAAGGTGGCTACTTTGAAGAACCTAGAATATGACATTTTTCAGTTGTTTCACACTTTTTTGTTATGTATATAATTCCATATATAATTCCACATGTGTTAATTCATAGTTTTGATGCCTTCAGTGTGAATCTACAATTTTCATAGTCATGAAAATAAAGAAAACTAAACTAATAAAGAAATGAGAAGGTGTGCGTTGTGAACAAAATATCATATCACGATTCTTACACACAGGATACACAAGTCCACTGACAAACTAGCAACTGAACAGCATAATGTTTTACTTATTGTGTGCAAAAGTGTGAAAAAAAGGCTATTTTTTATATATAAAAATAGGAGAGGAAAAATTTACAAAAAAATATAATTAAAAAGGAGCTAAAAATATTGTAGTTTGTATTGGTAAAGAGAATTTTGAAATTCAGGGCAAAATGTTGACAAAACAAAAATGAAACAAAAACGAAAAAGAAATTTAGGAATTTTAAATTGACAAAAAAGGAAGCAAAAAAAAAAAAAAAAAGAAGAAATAAAATTTTAAAATACTACTGATTTTAAAAAATGTGAAAAAATTCATTCATAAAAAGAAGAGAAAAAAATAAATAAATAAAGTAATAAATATTATTACTAAATATCGATAGTAATAAATATATAAATAATTTTTTTAAGTCAAAAATAAATGTGTATGTTTTTCTTTTATCATTTAAAATACTAATTCAAAAAACAATTCGCACCAAATCAGCTAATTCGTAAATAGAAAAAAGAAAACTGTATCTGATTAAAAATTTTAAATAAATCATAAAAAGAGGAGAAAATGTAAAAAAATTATAATAATAAAAAAGTAAAGAAGAAATGTTTATTAAGTATTTTATTTTATCATTTAAAAAATACTAACTAGAAAAACCGACACCTCAAATCAGCTGCTTTCTCACGCTATATAATATAATAAACCCATGACATGTTGGAGGATGTTTCAGATAAATGTACCGTCACGTCATAATCACGATACAGATGTTTCGCCATCACATCCCTCCTGCCAAACCCACGGTTTTATTCTTTAACATGCGACACCCGGTGTGTGTGTGTGTGTGTGTGTGTGTGTGTGTGTGTGTGTGTGTGAGAGAGGGAGAACTTGGGTGTATCTGTCTCGAGACAGAAGCAGAGCTCTTACAACAAATAAAGGAATTTAGTGCAAAAATACCAGTATTTGTAAAAGCTTTAGATCAGAGAGCTTAACTGTTCCTCCTGGTTATTCCATGTAGAAGAAACACCTTACAGCTGCATGAGTCACACACACACACACACACACACACACACACACACACACACACGAGTACACAGCTGTTAAGCAACTGAGTGCATCATTGCATGACACCGGTGTGGGTCACTGTCTAAAAAAGTGCACAATGTTGTGAAATAGTGACTAAACTCAACTCTATACAAATCACTGATCCTTAATTTACACGTATATGAGCAGGTGTGAGGTGTTCCAGGAAGTTGGAGCATGATGCAGAGGTGAAGAACATCCTGATGTGTAATGGAAAGCACTATAATGGTGTAAGTCCTCAGACCCAGCTGTGGATCATCACCTTCTACCATGGACACTTCCCATGATAGAGTTTCATTCCGAGAGATTCATCGTTTTTAACATATTTGTGTCTGCAAAATCTGATTTCTTTCTCTCAGCACTGCTGCTGCTACGTGAAGACGACGTGTCACAACACTACAGAGAATCACATAGAATACAGATTAACATGGCAGAGGTAGAGCTGTAACTTCCTGCACACACAACAGGAAAAGAACATCTGGTTTTATTTCATCTTTGAAGCATTATAAAGGCGTGTTTGTGAAAAGGGTCAGACGTTGGAAGTCAGAAGGCACTTCAGTAAAGTGATCATTTGCTGTATGTCTGAACCAGTTACAGTTTCTGTAACATTAAATTTCATAGAATCATATTTTTTTCCATTGAATCGCATCGAAATCGTATCGCACTGCATGGTAGTACAGTCGTATTGTATCGCATCGGTAGCTGCTTCATATGTATCTTTAATGTATCGTATGCATCGAGATGCGAATCACATCTGAGATCGAAGACAGACTCCAAATAAAGTGTAACTTCTTCCCAGAAGAAAGAGTGGAGATTAAGACCAGCAAAAGGAGACTCAAAAAGACACACATGATCTCACGCCCAGGTGTCCACATACATTTGGCATGTGTATAGAGAAATATTCTGTGAATAAACGGAGGTGTGTGTGTGTGTGTGTGTGTGTGTGATTCTCCTTCCTCTCATGCGGTTTATAAAGAGTGTGTTTCTTCTGACTCAGCTTTACAGAGTGTGTTTTTACAGCTGCCACGGCCGGCATTCTCATATATTCATATACTGTGTGTGTGTGTGTGTGTGTGTGTGTGTGCGTGTGCGCGCGAGTTTCCGAAGAATTCCGCTGATCGTTTCCCACCTCACTCGAGCGTTTTTTTTTTTTCCACGGACGTTTTTATTTTCCCCCCACATTCCCAACACTTTTGAACTGTTTCAACAGCTGGGTATAAAATCTAAACTAAAACTCTATGTATATACACACACACACACACACACTCACACACACACACATACACACACACACACACAGTTCAGTTAGTAGCAAAACTTGAATAGCTTGGTATTAGTGAAACAAAAACATTTGCTAATACCGTATTATTGTTTCCTTGTTTGTCAATGAAAGGCACGCAAAAACACAAACACACACACTCTCAAAAACACAAACACACACACACCTACCTCACCATCCATTAGTGTCCTTCATATTACATAAATCACAATTCTCACTCTGCACACTCTCCCAAGCAGGTTTTGGTCAGAAGGTGAAATTGATGGAAGGGGTCTCCAGTCCCAGGGTCAGATTTCCATCCCAGGAAAAAAAACTTGCAGATTACTGAAGACCTTAGAAAAGAACCTTCTCGGGAACTACTCAGCTGATGATGGTTTTCCCTCGATGTTAAAACCCCGGAGTGATTGACGTACGCAGATCACGTCGATTTTTTCAAGGAAGCCTCAACCCCATACTACGAACACTGGAAATGACACATTGTTATTGCGTCCCTCTCCAGGTGAAGACACCTCACGTCTACCTGACGTGCCTGTGCACGTCTGTCCCACGCACCACCCCGACACCCCGACTCTGTTATTTACCTCCGAGCAGTGATCTGCTCCACGGCCAGAAGACAAGGCCATACAAGCAGCCTGTACAATCAACAAACATGCAGCAACCAGCAGCTTTCTGTAATAACAGCTGTACCTCACACACACACACACACACACACACACACACACACACACACACACCTACCTGTGTGAGGATTACATCCAGTAAAAAAAACAGCTCACAGCTCTCTTACCTCCATGTGTGTGTGAGTGTATATAATACCACAGCATCCTTGCGCTCTCTCTCTCTCTCTCTCACTCACACTCACACACACACACTGGATCAGGTTAAGGTGTGTTTACAAGGAACACGAAAAGCACTCAGATCAGGACTAGGCAGGACTAAAGCTGTTTATTCTTCAGCTCTTTGTGTCCATTTTCTTGCCAAACACGAACAAATCTAACTGTCAGGAGACTTCATAAAGCCTTCATTACTCTGTACTGTCTTATACATGTGTACTGAATACTGAGGTAAAAAACTCTGAGGTAAAAAACACACATAAATGGGCCATTATTTCAATTTTGATGTCGCTGTAATGCCCTAATGCAAAATTACGTTTTGTTTTCTACATAAGATACTGTACTGAATATGAAATAAATAAGCATCTATCTATCTATCCATCCATCTATCTATCCATCCATCCATTCCTCCGTCCATCCGTCCATTCATCCATCCATCCATCCCACTAAGCTGCCACTTTTGGACCACCTGAGCAAAGGCCCTTAACTCTGAGTGCATCAGAGGCACTGAAACTAAAACCCACCACTGTGGAATTGCTGGAATATGTAAAGTAAGAATTTCAATGTGCTGCAAGTATAAAGCACCTTTACCTTAAATATATATGTGTGTGTATGTATACACATATATATATATATACACAGTACAGTACTGTAAACTGCTTTGTGTTGCTAAATTATGTACAGTTATTTGTTAAATTATTAAGAAATAACAGTATTATACCCTATAGTGATCACACTTTAAGACTCCTGGGTCATCAGAACACATCTTCATCACAAGTCTACCTGTAGTTTATATAATATTGCCTGTCAAAGGGTATAAACATCAAAACTTTCATGGTTTTTAAAGAGACACACATGCATGTTCCTTTTGTTTACACATAATAAACGGTCATTTACAGGCTTTAAAGCATCAAGCTGTCACTTTATGGAGTAACAGTAGGTTTGGATGAAATACATGTAGCAGCAGAATGTGACGTTCCGCTTCACACGTTTCTGTTTGTATCTGGAAAACATGCTAACATACTGCATACATGCAGGTTAAACATAGATTAGCTGGTGAAAGGAATGGTTAGGGAGGATTTTTAGTGGAAATAAAATAGGACATCTGGACATTTATAGATTTGATTGGTTAAAGGAAATAGCGTTACATTACAGAGTTTGTTGCATAGAAACAGAAGAAACATGCAAAAACTCATAAAAGACTTGACAAGTTGTTTTGCACACTGTACACAGCCACTGTATAGCTACACAATATAAATATTAATAGTTAATATTATAATTTTTTCAAAAGATATTCTGCAGTATACACCAGTGGAACTGGACGTTTTTTAGTACCTATAAATAAAGACTACTAGTACGGACTTAAAATGTCCAGGAATTAACCAATCCTTAAAAACCACCCCCTTCAAAAAAAGAAAAAAAGAACAAATCAGATCTCCTTTTTCAGTGTGATTACTTTTTAGGACAACTTTTGATTGAAAGCTCAGTTGGTATATTTATCATGTAGGTGATTAAAAGCAATGCAGAGATAAACACTACCTGTAGTTTGGTTTAGTTGCGGTCAGCAGCACACAATCTTCTGTGTGTTTAACAGGAGTTTTGAATGTGTGTGTGTGTGTGTGTGTGTGTGTGTGTGTGTGTGTGTGAACATTATGGCTTATGTTGTAATAAGTGGCAGAATAAACACAATTGAATGAAATAAACACAAGTCTGGCGTCAGTGGCCTGAAAATGAGGAAACGTCCTCCCGAGCACTAGACGAATGTAAACATGCAACTCTTCAGCACTCCTTCAGGCTTTCTCAGAATCGCTAACTAATAAAATACTCTGTCAACAAACTTCTCCTGAAATGTTAAGTTTTAGTCGCCTCAGGATATGTGCAATCATCAGGCATAAACCAGGATTAGAGCTGTTGTTTTGGTCCCCAAAATCCATGATGAAGTTTTGAGTTGGAAAAAAACTAATCTTAAAATGAAAAAAAAAAGGATTTTTTTTTTTTTTTTTTTCATTTTAAGATTAGTTTTTTTCCAACTCAAAACTTCATCATGGATTTTGGGGACTTCATCATGGATTTTGTTTTTAAATAAATTATTATTATTATTATTATTATATTTAATAAAAAAGTATTTGATAATTTTTTTGTGTCTTTTTTAAAGAATTCAAACACAATCAAATATAGTTATTTGACCAGTAAAAACTAATTTTATAAACTGGTCACACATTTTATTTTTATTAACAGCATTGGTTCCCTATTAATTACTGCTATGGATTACTCCAGATCTATGACATCTAATACGGCACCCAAATCAGTTCTATACTAAAATTCTGCATCTAACTGCTGTTACTGTTGATGCAGCAGAGCTTTAGAGCTTTAGTATGTAGAGCTCTTTTAGCTTCACCTCTTTATTAGCTTTCATGATGAGCTCGTCATTTTTCTAATGATCACAAACCGGTCGAGTCGTGCTTCATCGTCGCCATAGCCGAGGGTTGGTGAATCGGGACAGCTTCTGATTAATGAGGTCTGATTGGAGTGTATAATTTAGAGTTGAACAATATCAGTAATGATATCCTGAAAAATCACAGTCATTACACTATATTTTGTATATCAAATTATTTGTATTTAATATACACAGCAGCACAACAGGACGTTTGTTAGTACCCTTAAAACAGTTTGTTAATATGTGTATTATTACCTTAATACAAACATAAGGGTTACAGCTACACCGTGACGAATGTTGAGACACAAATGGTCTTAATGTAAACGTTCAAACCAACAGAACTCCTTAATCCCCGTACGCTCAGTGTTTACACCAAACACACACCTACAAGGACGTCTTCCAAAGACTTATTTTTTCCACACAGAGTCACTGGTGTCATCAAGTAAAAACCCAGAGCTGACACTCACTGTCAAAGTGTTTCTAATAAATGGGGGTGCAGAAGCCTTTCACTTCTGCCTCTTCTTCACATCCTGTTCTCGTTTCCACTAAAAGGAAGATGTGAACCTGAGAGCGCATTGTGTTCACGTGCACTAAACATCATAGCATTCCTGTGCTGGAATTATGGCAAATATGTTTCAAGAAGTGAGAAATCATCTTTTTTTTTTACCATACATGCGTATGTGCACATTAGGGCTGCAAGATATCAAGGAGGAAAAAGTGTTGTAAAATAATGTGATATAAGGTAAGAAGAAGAAAGATACTTTACGCTTATCACAGATCATTTACAGCAGACAGCATATGCCAGTGATGTCAGGAAGCTGGGGTCAGCCATGATACAGGAGCAGAAAGGGTTAAGGGTCTTGCTCAGGGGCCCCAAAAGCTTCTACCTCCCCAATAATGCTATACAAGTATAAAATCATTTACAAGTTATTTTTACTGAATGGACAAAAGCATTGGGACACCTGAGTTTTCCAGCCATAGGTGGTTCATCTCAAACTTTTGGAGACACACAATTGTGTAGGACGTCTTTGGATGCCGTAGCATGAAAATTTTCGCTGCACTTGAACTGTTCCAGGATGACAATGCCCCTGTGCAGAAAGCAAGCTCCATGAAGATCTGCGTTTCATGGGATGCATTTGGTGGAAGATCTCCTGCTATAAATCCTATTAAACAATGAATGTGAAGGATGACTGCACCCCCTTGTAACTGAATGAAATCTCCACAAAAAACTGGTGGAACATCTTCCCAGAAGAGTGGCGGTTACTCTAAGAGCGAATGGAGACAGAATGCGGAAGGTTGTTCATCATGAAAACGTCGGGTTTTCAGAGTACATCACAGACTTTTATGTCACTTTCACGCCCTCTCTTGTGTGAGGAGTGAAGTGAAGCTCTGACAGCTCGAGTAAGTAATTAGTTTTACAGCCTGCTATGCATTTATTCCCTTCTCAAACTCTGCAAATATCCATATTTGTAGCTCAAATAATCTCAATTCAGGTAATTGATGATAAGCATTGTTTTGTTTGCAGAGAATTTCACAGAGCAGAACCTTCTGATGTTCCTCCTGATTTAAACATTCTTTCCAGAGCTGAGAGATGAGAAGGATTACATAATAGCAGGCCTGTTCGTCTTGTCTTGTTGATCGTTTTGCTCTGACACACAGCTCCAGGCAATCAGCCAGTTACACAGTTACACATGTACAACCAACACACACACACACACACACACACACACACACACACACACACACTGTTAACCGTCAACTCTCAGTGAAATCCACGTTCACTCCTCTGTGTGTGTGTGTGTGTGTGTGTGTGTGTGTGTGTGTGTGCAATGACAGGAACTGCATGCTCTTCAACACTCGTGCAAAGAAACAGATTAAACAGAATGACCCAAAGTTGCGAGTATTTTGCATAACTGAGGGGAGGAAGGTTGAGAGTGGGCTTGGACTTTCCTACCCTGCTGTTAAAACCATCAGCATGGTGTAAAGCGAGTTCACAGAAAGGTTGAGATATCAGTCGAGCAGAATGTATAAAGCAGCAGAGCAGTGGGCAGGTCAGAGAAGAGCCTCACTTGAACCCTGTGTGAGAGGTGAGGGCAGGGAGCCGTTAGTAACATCGGGTGTGACGGGTGTTTTCACTCGGAGGTGCGGCTCTTGTCTTTCGGCACTCTTTAAAAACGCACATAATAATAATAAGCAAATCTGAAACATTTACAATGCATGCACACACACACACACACACACACACACACACACACACACACACAATGTCTTCTTTTTTTCAAAGAAAAATATACTGTCTTGATATTCTAACTTTTCCAATGCTACCACACACTCTGACCAAACCCACTCTCACCAAACCCCTCACACTGACCAAACCACCTTACACCAAACCCCTCACACTGACCAAACCCCTCACACTGACCAAACCCACTTACACCAAACCCCTCACACTGACCAAACCCCTCACACTGACCAAACCCACTTACACCAAACCCCTCACACTGACCAAACCCCTCACACTGACCAAACCCACTTACATCAAACCCTCACTCTGACCAAACCCCTCACACTGACCAAACCCCTTACACCAAACCCCTCACACTGACCAAACCCCTCACACTGACCAAACCCCTTACACCAAACCCCTCACACTGACCAAACCCCTCACACTGACCAAACTCCCTTACACCAAACCCCTCACACTGACCAAACCCCTCACACTGACCAAACCCCTTACACCAAACCTCACACTGACCAAACACTGACTAAACCCTCACACTGATCAAACTCCTCACACTGACCAAACTCCCTTACACCAAACCCTCACACTGACCAAACCCCCTCACACTGACCAAACCCCCTTACACCAAACCCTCACACTGACCAAACACTGACTAAACCCTCACACTGATCAAACTCCTCACACTAACCAAACTATTTACACTGACCAAACTCAATCACATCAATAAAAAGCCTCATGCTGACTAAATGTGTTATATAACAATCACACCCTCACACTGAGTAAACCTTCACACAAAGCTATTTATTATAATATTTATTATATTTATTCTCCAATCCCTAATGGAGTCTTTAGTGTGATCCATTTGGAACACAGCCAGAATGTCATTAATAGGAGACTCCATAGACCCTCTAACAGAGTAATCTCCACAATTTAAACGTCAAGTTTATTTCACAAGACAACTATGAGAGAGAAAAGAGGAAGAGAGGGAAGAGGGAGTTTTACGATTGAGAGAGCAAAGAAAGTATCTTGGGAAGGGAGGGGCTGCAAGAAAAATAATCTGTCCTCTGACAAATATCTCTATTTCACACGAGCATGCAAAGCTTCACCACCACTGGGCGTTTCAGCGCGAGTAACGAGAAAGTGGGGAAGGGGGGAAAAGAGGGCAGGGTCCTGAGGTTCTGGGACGTGTCCCAAATTCAATGGAGTGCAAAATCAAAGCGAGAAGATTATGTGTGGAACATGTTCCAGCAGAAAGCACGTGGACACCAAACAGTTCGGAGATTCTGGCAGAACATAAAATGTGGTGGTCTGAGAGAAAGCAGCTGAATCGAAAAGAGGGAAAAAAAAGGAGTGCGTCAGAACAAGGATCACAGCAGTCATCTCCTACACTCTGTATACGTTCTTCACACTCTGTATGTGCCTCACGCTCAGCACGTTCCTCACATGCTCCTTCAAATCACCTAGTAAATGTTTATACTCATTGTACTACTATTACATCATCATCTGAAACAGTTCAACTTACAGGATCCATCAACAAATCCAGGCTCCTCACACTGGCCACAACACACACACACACACACACACACACACACACACACACACCCCATCACATTCACTATGATCCCTATGATGAACCATACAAAGTGCCAGAAATTCCAATCTGCTGCTGGTATTTTTTTTTGCGTCAGAATATATCCAAAGGTTTCTACACCCCTGACTTTTACACCCTCAGTTCTTGCTGAACATTCCAGAACAAGCTCCACTGTTCTCTCCCCGATTTCACAATGTGGTGGTGTGGATTAGTGATTCAGCTAAATGACTGAGATCTCAAAGAGTCTTCAGTTTCAGTTCATCCGAAAGGTGTTCAGTGGGATTGATGTCAGTAAGGGGGTTCTCTGTACAGGGCACTCGAGTTCTTCCACTCCAACCTTTACATCGACAACAATGTCTTCATGGAGACCATCGTCATTCTGAAGAAGTGTTTTGGAATCTTAGTTCTCAAAGAAATTATAATTGTAACACCAACCAAACCCAAACCCCCTCACACTGAACAAACCCCTTACACTGAACAGACCCCCTCACACTGAACAGACCCCCTCACACTGATCAAACCACCTCACACTGACCAAACCACCTCACACTGATCAAACCCCCTCACACTGACCAAACCCCCTCACACTGACCAAACCCCCTCACAGTGATAAAAACCCCTCACACTGACCAAACCACCTCGCACTGATCAAACCTCCTCACAGTAACCAAACCCCCTCACACTGATAAAAACCCTCTCACAGTAACCAAACCCCCTCACACTGACCAAATCCCCTCACACTGACAAAAAACCCTCACACTGACCAAACCCCCTCACACTGACCAAATCCCCTCACACTGACAAAAACCCCTCACACTGACAAAACCCCCTCACACTGACCAAACCCCCTCACAATCTCAATTCGGTAAGTGTCCAGAGACCTCCAAGTTAGTTCATAGGTGCACATATTTTTGGCTGTAATCTCTTTTTTTAATGCTAATATAGCAAATTAATCACCTTCAAACATCATCCTGTTGTTGATTGTATTCCCGCTCATCCTGCACTTCCTGCAGCATTACTGCTCATTGTGAAAACCTTCATCCTGGTGTGCACAACGCACTGGATGTAAACGTCGTGGTGAACCGACTCTAATTGTTGTTTAGTCGTCACGGTTACGCCGTGTGTTCGAGCAGGTCGGTCCTGAACCTGAGATTTCTACCGCAACAAAAGCCAAAAGAGGTAACAAAAGGCATAACAAGCTTCAGAACCTCTCCTTCTCCTTTTCTCTCCTCTAACATGAAACACTGCGTCTTTTCTTCTAACCGGGTGTGAACAGTGCTACTCACCCTCGGCTCTACCTTTCTGAGCTCAGCTTCCGTTCACTCTTTCAACCCTGGGTTTCCTCCTCACGCAAGGTTAATCCAGGCCAAGCTGCTGCACCACACACACACACACACACACACACACACACACACACATTCCAGCTCCGCCTTGTCTGAAATACTTGTTAATAATCAGTAAAC